>NC_064814.1:34147326-34185808 GCF_023721935.1 Panthera uncia
ATGGGGGGTGGGAGGGAGGGCAGGGTGGGTGATGGGTATTGAGGAGGGCACCTTTGGGGATGAGCACTGGGTGTTGTATGGAAACCAATTTGACAGTAAATTTCAAATATTAAAAAATTTTTAAAAAAAAGAAAAAAAGAATCTTGTTCATTTGCTAATGCAAAACAAAATCCTTAACACAGTTGACAACACATAATAAATGATTCAGTCATGGCACTTAACATAAGAAACCAACCAATCCTCAGACCGAGGTTAAAGGCTTAGGGAACCCATAATAAGAAGGTGACAAACTCAAATGAGAGAAAACGCAGACAAACCAGAGATGAAAAGTTTTCCTATAACCAAGCAGCCCCTCCCCATAATACAGTAACAAAGAATGATTCCAACAAGGACAGTTTAATTTATTATGAATATTGCTAAGTCCAAAACACTGTGCCATAGAGCTGATTTGCAAAACCAAATGCAAAATTAACCAGGCAAAGACCTGGTGAATAGATTTGACACTTTATAGAGCAAAATCTAAGCAGTATCCTGAAATCCGCATGATAGCTTTTCCTCTAACCTTCACCATTTGAACTCATGCAACTTCTAATGGGAAAATCAATTTTTAAAAATACTACATAATGTGCCCAAATCAACAGATGTTTTTTGTTGGAACATATCTTCAAATAGTTTTTCTTAAAAAAAAAATAAAGGTAGAATATGAACATTTGCTAATCAACCAAATATCCAGAGAATTTCATAATCACTTTTCATTAATGATATCTCATATTCATAAATCACTCTTTTATCTCCTTTTACTCCTACTTACAAGTTTCACAATTACTAATTACGATGAGCACACTGATGACTACAAAAAAATTAACTGTATTAATTTTCAATGTAATTTATATCTGTTAAATATTAAATGTGCTCATTACTTCATGGCTAAAATTAAAAGCGATAAACACAAAAATATTTGTTGTAGGAAAAGCTGACCTAACTGCAGTACTTGGAACACAGTACTTGGAACAAGTGCAGACTTAAGAAAAACCCAAATCTGCCATTCATAGCATCTGTAACAGGTTGTGTTTTTTTTAACGTTTTATTTATTTGTGGGTGGGGGGGGGGGGGGGGGGAACAAGGGGGGGAGGGGCAGAGAGAAAGGAAGACACAGAATCTGAAGCATGCTCCAGGCTCTAAACTGTCAGCACAGAGACCAACGCAGGGCTTGAACTCATGAACCATGAGATCATGACCTGAGCCAAAGTTGGAAGCTTGACAAACTAAGCCACCCAGGCACCCTGTCTCTGTAACAGTTTTAAAATATTTTGCAAGAAATACTTTTTAAAAAATTTAACTGCACTTTGTTCCTCTGTTTTCTAGTGTATTTGCGTATTTGTAGTACTACAAGTAAATTGTGCTCTACAAATCTTATTTGTACTTAATCTCCCTTTCCAAGTGTGTGCAAGTTGCTGTTTGGCTAAGTAGGTATGTAATCTGTTGTGTGAGACAGCACAAGGACACTTGAAAAAGGGCTTTCATTACATTTTCCCAGGTTAAATATATTATCCATTGGATCCAACCATTCAATAATGTTGATTTTGAATAATTTGCTGTGTCATTGGATAATTACATTATCCCAGCAATAATATTTCTGTTTCCTATAATTTTGAGTTTGAGATTATTTAAAGTATAAATATGCATAATAATTAGATCTTCACTATGAACTGCACACTATCACTGAACAGCTTTTCTTTGTCCTAGTTCATGTTTTTATACTTGAATTCAAACACTTTTTTCATTAGTATCAAAGCCCACATATCCTTTTAGTTTGCATTTGTCAGGTCTGTCTTTAGCTTCTTTTTATATTCAGCCTTTCTGAGTCACTTTTTGAATCTCTTTAAAATCTAACCCAAGAGTCTTTTATTACAAAATTTATTTTATATTGACACAGCACAAAATATTGTGTTTTCCATGTTCCATGTGTTTGCTTTTTGATGAGATGTTCAGATTTACAGTTTGCATCCATGACCTTGATCAAGACATTTTCCAATGCAGGGCTGCAATTTTCTCAAACGTAAAATGAAGTGCTGAGTAATAGAAGATTCTTAAGGTCCCTTTCTCCCCTAATATTCAATGGCTGTAAGTTAAATCTTCATTATCATTAGGTCAGGTTCAACCCAGATCTGAGTGTTTTCTTAGAGATTTTAACAAAATAGATTTGAAAGAAGGAAAATGTATCTAGTCCATGCTTTAGTTCTACTGTTAAATATAAATAAATAACAATATTTAAAAGCCACTTTTATTGTTCAGATATATGTTTTGTTTTGATGAATGCTAACAGAAAAGTTATATTTCACATTATAAACCAGTAAACCCACAGAAGTTCATACATTCTATATATTAAAAAGCTATGTTATACATGTAAAAAAGTTCCCCAAAGCAATGCTTAATCTTTGTACATTTGCTTACTTTTTGTTCTTTTCCATTTCAGTTTTAAAATACTGATTATGACTCGCTAAACTTAATTCACTAATGGATCAAGACTGGAAGTTTGAAAACATTCATTCAGAAATCTTAACAGTTACTCCACTTGGCAAAATTCAGGGAAGGTATTTTGTAACTTTAAAAAAAATAAATAAATCAAAGATAGTCAATGATACCAGTAGAGCTCTACATGCCCAGGAGGTGCATTACTTTGTATAAGAAACACATGAAAGGGGCACCAAAGTGGCTCAGTCAGCTGGTTAAGCATCCCACTTCGGCTCAGGTCATGATCTCGAGGTTCATGGGTTTGAGCCCCACATGGGGCTCTGTGCTGACAGCTCTAAGCCTGAAGCCTGCTTCAGATTCTGTGTGTGTCTCTCTCTCTCCCTTCCCCTGCTCAGTCTGTCTGTCTGTCTCTCTCTCTCAAAAATAAATAAACATTAAAAAATATTTTTTAAAAAGAAGAAATACATGAAAAAGTGCTTACCGCTTGTTGCAGTGGAGATCATAGATAGGTGTTTTAAACTGAATAGACTTGACCATCTCACCAGTACGAAGTGAATATAGATCTACACAACAGTAAGGTGGACTTGTGCTAAAAGAAAGAAAGAAAGAAAGAAAGAAAGAAAGAAAGAAAGAAAGAAAGAAAGAAAGAAAAACAAAGAAAAAAAGACAAAAGCCATATTTTTAAAAATGTGGGGGGAGCCAGTAAACTCTATATTTTCTTATTAACATAATCTTAAAACCCCTAATTAACATAATAGAAGGAAATTTACTTGAACTATTAAAATAGTTCATAATATAATATATCCCAATCAATTCATTTCATTAATGCAAAATTAAGGGAAAAAAAGAAAATAAAACTCATTCACCAAATTATCACTATACAAAAGAAAACTATAAGATTATCTCAATAAATACATAAAAGTATTTGATAAAATTAAAAACTTGTTCATAAGAAATATTTCATTAATCTGATAATGTATAGTAACCTTAAAACTAAGAAAAACTATCAATTGTATATAATGGTAAAACATTGAAAACCTTCACCCTAAAATCAGGAACTAGACAAGAATACTCATTATTACCACATCTACTCAAGACAGTATGGAAAGTCCTGTGCATAAGGCAAGAAAAGAAATTACTATAAGGAAGAAAAAAAGCTGTCATTATTTGCCAAGAATTTGCCTGTGTATGTATAAAACCCAGTAAGACAAATCTGTATGTCAAAATATACATAAAGACAACCCCACAATAAAGAAGAACCATTACTATATGGATTAATACATGAATTAATTGGTAATATGGATTGCTAATTAATTGACATATCAATTTACCCTGGTCACGAGGTACAATACCACCCATATTTTTATAAATTAAGGACAAACCATTATAAAGTGAAATTTTAAATCCATATATATTGGATATATGAATATATTGAATACCTTGGAATAAATCTAAGTAAAAATTTTGACATATTTACACAAAAAGAAACAAAACAAAACAAATCAAAATAAACTGAAGTATATACCATAGGCTGACAGACTTTCTAAACTGAAACAGTTCAACACTAATAAAAAATCTACCAGAATGAGACCTCACTCCAAAATGTATATAAATATACATTCCACATGATCAGATTATTTTGGAAAGGTATAGTAATTAAGAGACTGGGTTCTTGACTCTAGAACAGATAAAGAGATTCATGTTTCCACCTTAAGGTAGGAAAAGAAGAACAAGTTAAATCCAATAAAAGTGCAATGAGGGAATTAATAATAAAATACAATATGAAATCAATGAATTGAAACGGGAGTAAGCAAAAGAAAACATGAAACCTAGTTTTCTGAAACCAATCTACAAAGAAACAAATAATTTGACTATTCCAGTATCTATAAAAGAAACTGAACTGATAATTTAAAACTTCTCACAGTGAAATCCTTGTAAAAATGGCTCATTTGTAAATCCTATTAATCATTTAAACAAAAATGTTTAGATATCCTACATAAACACTTTCAGAAGGTAGAAGAGGAGTAACTTCTCAACTTATTTTATGAAGCAAGTAACACCTGATTGCAAAACTAAACAAATACTTTGGAAGAAACTACAGATACATTTCTGTATCTATGTATCTCATGACTATACATAAAAATTCTCCAACAAAATATTAACAAATCAAATCCAGCGATACAAAATGAGACGAGGTTTATCCCAGGAATGAAAGGTTGTTGCATATAAGACAACTTCAAATTGCTGAAGGACATCTACACAGACTTAAAAACAAAACAAAACAAACAAAAAAAAAACTTTCACCAAAATATCAAGAACAAGGCAAACCTGTCTGCTCTGACCACTCTCATTTAACAAGTTAATTTCTAAATATTTATGAAAATTTGCAAAACATGATTAGTGACTTTATATGTATGAAACATTATTAATCTATAATAATTAAGATAATAGGAGATGTCACCTCACATCTGTTAGAATGGCTATTATCAAAAAGATAAGAAATATGAGTTAGCAAGGGTGCAAAGAAAAGGGAACTCTTGTGCATTGATGGTGGGACATGTAAATTGCAGCACTCACTATGGAAAATAGTATGGAGGTCCCTCAAAAAATTAAAACCAAGAAACAGACTCTTAACTATAGAAAACAAGCTGATGGTTACCAGAGGGGAAGTGAATGGGGGTATGTGAAATAGGTAAAGGGGATTAAGGGTTGCACTTGTGATGAGCACCAGGTGTTGTATGGAAGTGTTGAATCACTAAATTCTATATCTGAAACTAATATTATGCTGTATGTTAACTGGAATTTAAGTTAAAAACAATTTTTTTAAGTAAAAATATCATATGATTCAGCAATTCCACCTCTGGGTATTTATTAAAAAAAAAAAAAAAAAGGCTCACTCAAGGGGCACATGGTGGCTTAATGGGTTAAGCATCCAACTCTGACTTTGGCTCAGGTCATGATCTCGCTGTTCGTGGGTGGGTTCAATCCCCGGACAGAGTTCTGCACTGGAGCACGGAGCCTGCTTGGGATTCCGTCTCCCTCTTTCTACCCCTCCCCCACCTGCTATCGCCCTCAAAATAAATAAACATAAAACTTAATAATAATAATAATAAAAGATACATCATGCACTGGTATGTTCATTGCAGTACTATTTACAACAGCCAAGACATGGAAGCAACCTGGGTCCATCAATGGATAAAAGGATAGAGAAAATGTGGTAGATACAGATATACATACACAATAGAGCATTATTCAGGCATTTTTAAAAAAAGGAAATCTTGCCATTTGTGACATGGATACACCTTGAGGGCATTATGCTGAGTGAAATAAGTCAATGACAAATATTGTATGATCTCACATATATGCGGAATTTAAAAAAAAAAAAAAACAAAAAAGATGAACTCATCAATTCAGAGAACAGACTATACTTGCCAGAGGTAGGGGGTAGGCAAAATGGGAGAAGATGGACAAAAGGAAAAAACACCCAGTTAGAAGATTAATAAGTCCTGCGGATACAATGTAGAGCATGGTGACTACAGTTAACAATACTGTATTATATATTTAAAAGTTGCTAAGAGAGTAGGTCTTAAAAGTTCTCATCAAAAGTAAAATATGGTAACTGTGTGGTGACAAATATTAACTATACTTACTGTGGTGATCATTTTGCAGTATACACAAATATCAAATCATTACATCATATACCTGAAACTAATATAATGTCATATGGCAAGTGTATCTCAATTTAAGAAAAAAAATGGTATTATGATACTGGTCTGAGCCCAGACATATAGGTCAAGGAAGCAGAATAGAGCGTCCATAAATAAACGCACATGTATGACCTAATGATTTTCATCAAAGGTGCCATATAATTAAGTGATGAAAGAATAATTTTTAAACAAATGTTGCATTTAAAAATTAGTTACTTGCATGGAAGGAATTAAATTTTTCCCTAACTTATGTATAAAAAATAACTCAAAATAGATCACAGCCTAAGAATATAAGAACCAAATAGTTTCTAGAACAAAATATAGATAAAATATATTTTTTTAAGATTGATTGATTCATTGATTGATTGATTTATATGCAGAGGGACGGGTAGAGAGAGAGGGACAGAGAAAATCCCAAGCAGGCTCTGTCCTAGGATTCAGCACAGAGCCTGATGTGGAGCTCAAACTCAAGATCATGAGATCATAACCTAAGCCAAAATCAAGACTCGGACACTTCACCACCTGAGCCATCTAGGCGCCCCTAGATAAATCTATTTCTTAAATAAGAAAAAGAAAGTATGAACACAGACATAACTGACAACACAAAATTATCAAAACAAATTTTATTTTTGGGGGAATGCAAGCTGGTGCAGCCAATCTGGAAACCAGTATGGAGGTTCCTCAAAAAACTAAAAATAGAACTAACTACCCTACGACCCAGTAATTGCACTACTACGCATTGATCCACAGGATACAGGTGTGCTGTTTCGAAGGGACACATGCACCCCCATGTTTATAGCAGCACTATCAACAATAGCCAAAGTATGGAAAAAGCCCAAATGTCCATCAATGGATGAACGGATAAAGAAGATATGATATATATATACAATGGAGTATTACTCGGCAATCAAAAAGAATGAAATCTTGCCATTTGCGACTATGTGGATGGAACTGGAGGATATTATGCTAAGTGAAATTAGTCAGTCAGAGGAAGACAAGTATCATATGACTTCACTCATATGAGGACTTTAAGAGACAAAACAGATGAACATAAGGGAAGGGAAACAAAAATAATATAAAAACAGGGAGGGGGACAAAACACAAGAGACTCTTAAATATGGAGAACAAACCGAGGGTTACTGGAGGGGTTGTGGGAGGGGGGATGGGCTAAATGGGTAACGGGCACTAAGGAATCTATTCCTGAAATCATTGTTGCACTATATGCTAATTTGGATGTAAATTTTAAAAAATAAAAAATAAAATTTAAAAAAAAATTGTAATTGATATTTAAAAATGAACAAGCAAGCCCCGTATCATGAGAAAATATTTTCAAAAGATATATCTGACTAAGGGTTTGTACCCAGAACATAAAAAGAACTCTTATCATTCAACAATAATGATACATACAACACATTTTTTAATGGCCATAATATTTGACACTTTACCAAGGAAATACAGAGAGGGCAACTAAACACTTGAAAAGATGCTGAACATCATGGAAATACAAATTAAAACCACTAAACCACTAAGGGATACCACTATACTCATTAGAATGGCTAAAATTTAAGACTGGCAATATAGGAATGCAAAGTAATTAAAACTGTCATACACTGCTGTTAGGAATGCAAAATACTCACTTTGAAAAATAGTTTAGCTGCTTTTTATACAGTGAACATACCCTTACTGCGTGTCACATCTAGGTAATTTGTTACTCATAATAACAAAACACTTAAATGTAAGTCAATAAGTGAATGGATAAATATACTATGATATATTGAGGTAATGCAATATTACTCAGCAATTTTGAAAAATGAATTATCCATACAAAATGAATCTTAAAACCATTAGGAAGTGAGAAAAAAAAGGTCAGATACAAAAGTCCACACACTGCATGAGTCCCTTTTCAATGAAAAGCTTCAAAGGTAAAACTATAATTATTGGAAGTAGATCAGTTGTTGCCAGGGGACAAAGCAAGAGGGAGGTAAAGTGCCATGAGAAAATTCTGGGGATAATGAAAATGTTGCTGTGTCTTGATACACAACTGTATACAAGTGGCAAAACTGGGGTGGGGGGGAAACTAGTAAAACCTGAACTTCAATCTCTAAATTGACACAAGGCAAAAATTCTTTTCTGAATGTTCCCAACTAATTAATCCAGTCCTCTGCTGAGAAGCAATGAGTTAATAACGAATGAAATCTAAAATTTTGCCAGACCAACTGGGAAGAAAAAAACAGCTTGTCACCTTCAATTAGCAGCTCAGTATAGCCACAGTACACTAGAAACTTGAATTCTGATCATTTCACTGGCATCCATACTATGTCACAACTGAGATTCTTCCTGCAGAAAATCTTCAATAGAAACAGACAAAACAAATACTATGAAGGCTCAGTTTAGAGTTGACCAAACAAGACTTGGTAGAATTGAAAAATCTACTTATATGGGGCGGGGAGGGGGGGGACCTCTTATTCAATGCCTAACAGAAAAAAGATAATTCTTTTAAAACAAGAGTTTTCAGAAAGTCACACATTCATAAAGGAGTCAGTCATGCTATCTGCCAATAACACAGTTGTGTACACGCCTGACATATCCTTTTGTTCTCTATTTTTTCTCTTTTTAAAAGCCTTGACTATTTCCCTGGGACACAGCAAGACAATCTTAATTTTTCTCATGGGTAGGCTGATGAGAAAGCTTTCCATAACAGCAGCAGTGTGCATGCCCCATAACAGAAAGGATATGTGTTAAACTCAAATGAAGATATGAAACAAGTTTTGACTCTGCACTCTAGTATACACCAAACAGTGCCACAAGAAAGTTGTTTACAGAATGAGTTTTCGTTAGATTTCTAGAATTTGAATGGGGTAACATTTTCATATGTTTGTGTCTGACATTTAAACATAAAGCTGTGACTTAACTTTACAATAAACCTAATTAATTCTTTAAGGAAAAAAGTTCCACATAGATATGTTGAGAGCCAAATGTAGAACGTAACTGAATATATTGCAAGCAAACACCAGAGGTTAGAAGAAAAAGCAGGAATGATACAGTTTTTATTATTAAATGGTTGGTTCAGGAACTCTAACTTGTGAACCCAGCACCTCTGTCTTACCAATACACAGACAGCAACATGCATAGTATAAAGTTATGTTACACTTTTTATAATAAATATAAAATAGACATGAATACAGGGGCGCTTGAGTGGCTCAGTAGGTTAAGCATCCGACTTCGGCTCAGGTCATGGTCTCACAGCTTGTGAGTTCGAGCCCCACATCAGGTTCTGTGCTGACAGCTCAGAGCCCGGAGCCTGCTTTAGATTCTGTGTGCCTCTCTTGCTCTGCTCCTCTCTCACTCATGCTCTGTCTCTCTCTCTCTCAAGAGTAAATAAAACATTTAAAAAATTTTAAAAAATAGGCACGAATACAAATTGTCCTTAACTGACCTTTTCTTTACCTAAGTAGCCTGTTTTATAGTAAGCAACCAAGAACATAAGTTGAAAATTTTTGTATCAGAATAATGTGTCACCTACTGTACCAGTGACCTATACCCATAAGGGAAATTATTAAGCTTCTATTAGAGAGTTTTGGAAAAGTCCTTCCGTAGCCAATGGTATGATATTTACATATTTCATCTATTTCAGTGAAGAGCATTGACTAGAACTACTTAAAGAGCAAATTTTTTTAAAAGCCTCCATTATTGAAAATGCAATGGTTAAATTAAGCAATAAGGAACTATAAAACCAAGTAGTTACATTAGATTTCTCAAAAGGAAAAATATTGAAAGTATTATAAATACCACCTATAAATACCATCTATAAATATTATAGATAAACACCAAGAAAACACTAAACATTTCCATATAAATATCTTGCCTACTTCAGTATTTCTTACTTTCTATGTAATACTTTTCACCACATTAAAAATATTTTAATATATTTAATGTAATTTTTTTATTTTTAGAGCAATTTTTGCTTCACAGCAAAATTGAAAACGTACAGAGATTTTCCATATACCCCTTCCACCATTCATGCATAGACTACCTTTAACAACATCCCCCATCAGAATGCAATGTTTGCTACAATCGACGAATCTACAATGACATATAATCACCCAAAGTCCACAGCTTACATTAGGGTTCACTCTTGGTGTTGTACATTTTATGGGTTTGGACAAATTTATAATGGCATATATCCAACATTATAGTATCATAAGGAATAGATTCACTACCCTAAAATTCCTATATGCTCTGCCTATTCGTCCCTCCTTCACCCCCAACCCCTGACAAACACTAATCTTTTCACTGTCTCCATAGTTTTGCCTTTTCCAGAGAGTAGAGTTGAAATCATATAGGATGTAGCCTTTTCAGACTGGCTTCTTTCACTTAGTAATATGCATTTAACTTTCCCCCATTTAATTTTATGGCTTAATAGTTAATTTTAGTCCTGATTAACATTCCATTACCTGGATGTCAACAGTTTATTTCTCCATTCATCTACTGAAGGATATCGTGATTGTTTCATGTTCTAGCAACTATAAATAAAGCAAATATAAACACCTATGTGCACTTTTTTGTGAAAATTTAAATTTCCAACCCCTCTGGGTAAATACCAAGCAAGGCAATTCATGGATTGTAATGGTATGAGTTTAGCTTTGTATGAAACTGCCAAACTGTCTAACAAAGTGGTTTTACCATTTTGCATTCCTCCCAGAAATAAATGAGAGTTCCTGTTGCTCCACAACCTTACCAGCATTTGATGCTGTCAGCTTTCTGGATTTGGGCCATTGTAACAGGTATATAGTGACATCTCATTGTTGTTTTAAATTGGCTTCCCCTGATGACATAAGATACGGAGCATATTTCCACATGCCCATTTGACATCTATATATTGTGTTTGAGGTCTTTTGCCCAATTTTTAATCAGGTTGTTCATTTTCTTATTGTTGGGTTTTAAGAGATCTCTGTCCTTTATCAGATGTGTATTTTCCAAGTGTTTTGTCACTGTTTTGTATTCTTATTCTATTGATGGTGTTTTTGAAAAGCAGAAGTATTTAATTTTAATGATGTCCAAATTTGTTCAGAAAATTGAATCTGTGAAGTATAGGATAACCTCAGAAACATTTCCAGAATAAAGAAGAAATGAATAAAAGGGATGAAATGGAAAACAACAGATAAAAATCACTGAACATAGAAATTCAATTTATGGAAATACATATCATTGAAGAAACTGCCTCAAGATTGTAGCATCAATCCCTACGTGATAATTTCCAGCCTGCCAGCCTACCCTATTTCTTAACTGCCATCCCCTACAATCACATAATTCCTTTAAATGAAAATCATGTTGAATCACTATACTGTATACCTGAAACTAACATAAAACTGTTGTTAATTATAACAAAATTAAAATAAAATGATTTTTTTTTACAAAAAGCAAAATCATGTGTGTGGGTATGGGTGTGTAAACTGAATGATATACTGGGTAATTCAGTATATAATACACATGCCCAGAGCCAGATGTATGCTCAGAAAAGAACCACAAGGACACTAGACTTGCATCTCTGTCTGGGCCTTTGACTCTGCACAGGCTGGACGTGAGGGCTAAGGCAGAATAATAGATGGCATAACTACACACTCAAGGACTATTCCAGCTCAGTACCAATTTGCAAAAGTTAGAGTATTTTTTCATTTTGGGGTCTGCCATTTAAGCAAACCTCTGTCAGGTCACTGACTGACTGCCAAGATAATAGAGATTTCAGTAATCACATAAGACAATAAACATACAAAAAGTTTGGAAAAGCCATTAAACAATGGGTAGATGCAGGCAAAACCAGCATACTCTGGGGAGGAGGACAACCTGATGTTCAGAGTTGCCGTATTGCAATATTCAAATGTCCACTGATCAACAAAAAATGCAAGGCATAAAAAAAAAAAAAAAAAAAAAAAACCAGGAAAGTGTGGCCTATTCATAGAAAATAAATTGAGAGCGGGGGGCGCTTGGGTGGCTCAGTCGGTTAAGCCTCTGACTTTGGCTCAGGTCATGATCTCGCAGCCCGTGAGTTCAAGCCTCGCTTCAGCTCTGTGCTAATAGGTCAGAACCTGGAGCCTGCTTCTGATTCTGTGTCTCCCTCTCTCTCTACCCCTCCCCCACTTGCACTCTGTCTCTCTCTCTCTCCCTCTCTCAAAAATAAATAAACATTAAAAAAGAAAATGAAAGAAAAAGAAAGAAAGGCACCTGGGTGGCTCAATTGGTTAAGTGTCCAATCTTGGCTCAGGTCATGATATCACGGTTAGTGAGTTCGAGCCCCATGTCAGGCTCTGTGCTGACAGCTCAGAGTCTGGAGCCTGCTTCAGATTCTGTGTCTCCCTCTCTCTATGCCCCTCCCCAGCTCATGCTCTAAAATAAATAAAACGTCTCTCAAAAATAAACATTAAAAAAAATTTTTTAAGGAAATTAATTGAAAGAAACTATCAAAGGAAACCAAAACATTGTACTTCTCACCAAAGAATTTAAATCAATTGATTTAAATATTATGCTCATAGAGCTAAAAGAAACTACAAGAGAGAAAGATGAACAAATTGAGAATATCAATAAAGATCTAGAAATTATGAAAAAAGGAATCACATAGAAATAATGGAACTAAAAAGTACAATAATTAAAATGGAAAACACAATAAACTTGAGAAAGAAAGAAAAAGAAAGAAAGAAAGAACAAGAGAGAAAAAAAGAAAGAAAGAAAAAAAAAGAAAAAGAAAATGGCTTTCGTGATGGCTAACACTTATCAAATGCCTATTCTGAGCCAGACACTTCACATGGTTGGTATCATTTATACTTAACAGTAATCCTGTGATCGAAGTGCTATTATGATCTCCATTTTTCAGAAAAAGAAGCTGAGACTTGGAGAAATTGAATAACTTGCTAAGATCATACAGCTAGCAAGTGGTTTCAAATCCAGTTCCATTGGATTCCAGAGCCTGAACTCCTTACTACTGTCATGCTGGGCTGCAATTTCTCACAGTCAGGAATTCAAATAGCAGAAACAAGTCCAGCTGGAACTTACGAAAAGAACAGAGTCCAAGGTAGTGAGGAGGACACCATTAAACTAGCTGACCAGAGAGTGCAACCTGGGAAGGGAAGCTGTTGTGACCAAATCACATGGTCATGATTCAAATGGAATGGAAGGTACTGAGTGCTGAAGTGCTCTAGGGAGGGCAAAGAACGAGTTCAATGACTACAAGGATGATGGAGACAGCATGGAAGAATGATGCCATTAGAGACGAAGAATGCTATGTGGAAAGCGGCTTGTGCTGGTCTGTGACTTCTGTGAGTTTAAAGGGGCTAGCTCTTCTATCTCCTGCCATCATCTTCTTCAACATTGTGTTGATTTCCTGATTTTACAAAACTCATCAGAGTCCTGACTTCACAGTTTTGTTCTCCTCCTGGTTATTCAAGTACAATTTATATTAAGTTTAAATCTGTTTTTAAACATTCTCCCCAGCAGTTCTGGGTTCCACTGGGACAAAATTCAGGTAGTAATGTGGGGAGGGGAGTGTATTTGTGCCACACAGGCACCTGCTTATTTCTCTTTGGTTTCAAAGATCTCTATTGATAGGGAAATTACATTCAAGAATGCTCAGCTCTAATATATGTGATATTGCATGCTTGAGGGGCTTTAATAATGATGATTCACATATTTCAAACATTAAAAAGTGACTTTAATGTTCAAAAAATAAAATAAAATAAAGTGGAAAACACACTAAAGGTTTCAAAAGCATATCTGAATATCAGAATAGGCAGAAGATAGAATGTGCAGACTTGAAAATAAGACAACTGAAATTATACATCAGAGGAAAATTAAAAAAGAATGAAGAAAAATTAACACAGCTTATAAGCAACACTATAAATCAACTAAAGTTAGCCAATTTACAGAAGACTCCACCCAACAAAAGAATACATATTCTTCTGAAGTGCACATGGAACATTCTACAGGGTACACCATATGTTAGCCACATAACAAGTCTCAATAAATTTAAAAACAATGAAAACAAGCTTTCTAACCAAAATGGAATGAAATTGCTAATCAAAACCAGAAGGAAAACTGGAAATTCACAAATATGTTGAATTAAACACCTCTTAAACAATCACTGAGCCACAAGTATGTGGGATTAAACAATAAACTCTTTAACAATCAACACCACATTAACGGAATGCAGGGGGCAGGGGAGTAGGGGAGGAACACGTGATCATCTCAAATGATACAGAAAAAGCACTTCCCAAAAGTCAACATCCTTAAATGATAAAAACACATAAGAAACTAGGAATAAAAGAAATTTTCTAAATATCATAAAGGGCATTTATGAAACACCCAGAGCTAACATATTCAATGGCAAAAGACTAAATGTTTTCCCCCTAAAATCAGGAAAAAGAAAAGGATGCCCACTTTTAACACTGCTATTCAACATTATATTGAAAGATCTAGCAAAAGCAGCTGGGCAAGAAAAAGAAATTAAAAGCTTCTAAATTGGAAAAGAAGTTTTATTAACTTGCTCTATTCACAGACAACATGATCCAATACATACAAAATCCCAAAGGATCCAAAAGAAATAATACTAGAACTGATAAATTCATGAAAGCTGCAGAGTATAATATCAAACATATAAACCAGCAGTTATCAATCCAAAAGAGAAATTAAGAAAGCAGTTCCATTAACAACAGCAATGCAATCTCTATCAAAATTCCAAAGATGTATTTTTTTTTTGCAGAAATGAAAAGCAAACCTAAAAAAGCAAGTAGAAATGCAAGAGGCCCCAAACAGCCTAACAATAATGAAAAAGAACAAACTTGGCAAATTCACATTTCCCAATTGCAAAATTTACAACAAAGTGATTTTAATCAAAACACTGAAATAGTGAAATAATATTAGAGAGATAAACCAATGGAACAGAATTAGGATTCCAGAAACAAACACATACCTCCATGATCAATTAGTTTTTGAGAGAGATGCCAAATCTATTCAATGAGGAGGAAAAGAGTATCTTCAAAAATGGTGCTGGGTAAACTGAAAGTCCATGTGCAAAAGAATAAAGTTGGACTTCTATCTTACATCATATATAAAAATTAACTAAAAATAAATTAAAGACCTAAATATAAGAGCTAAAACTCTAAATTCTTAGAAGGAAAAAAGAGAGATAAATCTTCATGACCTTGGATTTGGCAATATTCTTAGATACAAGACCAAAAGCACAAGCAACAAAAGAAAAAATAGATAAATTGGATTACATCAATATTTTGTGCACAAAACTTTTGTGCATAAAAAGGCATTATAAAACGGTGCCTGGATGGCTCAGTCGGTTGAGCATCTCTTTATTTCAGTTCAGATCATAATCTCACAGTTTGTGAGTTTTAGCCCCACAGTGGGCCCTGTGCTGACAGTGTGGAGCCTGCCTGAGATTCTCTCTTTCTCTCTGCCCCTTCCTTGCTTGCACACATGCTCTGTATCTCTCAAAAATAAACATTCTTTTAAAAACGGGGTATTATCAAGAAAGTGAAAAGACAACCTAAAAAAAATGAGACAATATTTGCATATCAGAGATCAGATAAGGGTCTAGTACCCAGAATATGTTGAATTCTTACTATTCAACAACAAAAAGACAAACAACCCCATTTACAAAAGGGCAAAGGATATGATTAGACATTTCTCCAAAGAAGACAGAGATATGGCCATCAAACATGAAAAAATGCTTAACATCATTAGTCATTAAGGAAATGCAAATCAAAACCACAATGAGATACCACTTCACACCCACTAGGTTGGTCATAATAAAACAACTGAAAAAGAGCAAGCATCAGCAAGGATGTAGAGAAAGTGGAACCCTGGTCTGTTGCTGGTAGGAATGTAAACTGGTGCAGTCTCCATGGAAAACAGTTTGATGGCTCTAGACATATGGGGCGCCTGGGTGGCTCAGTCGATTGAGCGTCCGACTTCGGCTCAGATCATGATCTCATGGTCTGTGAGTTCAAGCCCTGCGTTGGGCTCTGTGCTGACAGCTCAGAGCCTGGAACCTGCTTCAGATTTTGTGTCTCCCTCTCTCTCTGACCCTCCCCCATTCATGCTCTCTGTCTCAAAAATGAATAAACGTTAAAAAAATTTTTTTTAATTATCATGTGACCCAGTAATTTCACTCCTAGGTGATATATTCTCATGAGAAATGAAAGCATATGTCTATAGAAATACATGAACATTCATATCAGCATTATTCATAACAATCAAATTGGAAACAACCCATTCATCCCTTTAACTGATGAAAGCATGAACAAACTGTGGTATACACACATGATATAATATTATTTGGCCTTAAAATGAAGTTCCAATTATATGACATTCTGGGAAAGGCAAATTTATGGAGATAATAAAAGAAGATCAGAGCTTGCCAGAAGTCAGGGAAAGAGTGAAGGATGAATAGGCAGAGCACATAGAATTTTTAGAGCAGTGAAAATACTCTGCTTGATACAATAATGACAGATACATGCCATTATCCAGTCTGAGAAACACAGTAATATTATTAAACAAGACAGTTAGTGGGAGCATCTATGTGTATATGTTCAACCATATTGATAGAAAAAGGTAATAATTAAGTAGAAAAGGAAACGTGATCTAGAGAATAGAACAGAAGATGGAACCTTGGGAAATAATCACATTTCAAAAATATTACAATATTATTATGCTTTATCAAAATTATTTATTTTCAAGTCTCCAATATACTGTGATCATGTTCAAGCCACTAATGACATATTCATTTTTCATGCCCTCATCATGTGCCTAGAACATAGTATACCATCAATAAATATTTTTGAGAGTAATCAGAGTGAATGAAGGAAAAAGAAGACGTTCAGAAACAGAGTGTAATGAGCAGTGCCCACAATTAAGGACTATCAGTGTAAGGATTTGTGATCTGTTTCATTATATCACACTCAAAAGTTACAAACTTAAAACTCTATCTACTTTGCCATAGTAAACTTAAACAACATCTCCGATCATTTATTTCTGTTTCAGAAACTTTCAAAGGCACTCACTCTCACAGAATTTATTCAACAATTTGTTCAACCTTTCATCTAAGCAGATAAAGCCCTCCATGATATAGACTCAATTTTTTAAATATTTAATTGACACTCTCTCCTTTATTTTATTTTTCTAGAGAAAGTGTGTGAGGAGAGGGGCAGAGGAAGAGAGAGGCGGGGAGGATGCGGGGTAGAATTTTAAGCAGGCTCCATGCTCAGTGCAGAGCTGGACGCGAAGCTTGATCCCATGACCTGGGGATCATGACCTGAGCCAAAATCAAGAGTCAGATGCTCAACCGAGTCACCTAGCCCATGTACCATTAGTGCCTTTTTTTTTTTTTAACTCATGGTCTCTGTCTACCTGGTTCTATTCCATCCCCAACTCCACACACCTAAATCTAACACATTCTTCAGAATAAGCACAATAACATCCTCCTAGCTTGAAGTACTTGCTTCTTTCTTTGAAATCTCATGAATCTGCCAGGTCAATTAAAGATCTACCAGCCATAATCGACTTACAGAGAAATGTCCTACTAACCATTCCATGACTAGTCAGCAGTCTTAAAAGGCCATGCTGTTTGCTACAAAAGCCCTCCCCTTAGACTAGAGGATGTATCTGACTTAAGGACAAGCAACCTATGGGTAGCTGTAGTATAAAACTGTATAGTACATCCATATAGAGATGTACCATAGCACCTTAAAAAAGGGGAAAAAAAGAATAAAAAAAAGAACTATATTCAGAGAAAAGAGGATTATAGGTGATGGCAGTATATCCTAACACCTCATATATCACATATTTAAAATGGTTAAAGAGCAATAACATTATAAAGCAATATGGAAGTAAACAATGAACAAAATACAGTGTCAAAATTAGGTTTTATTTTCAGAATGATGGAAGAGAATTATTGCCTTTTATCTTTTCATTAATCTATTCATTTGATAAATTTAATTACTAATTTCTGTGCTGGATATTCTGAACAAAAAGGCCAAAGATCTTTCCCTTATTGAGTATATTCTAGTAGATGAAGACAAACATAAATACATAAATAAGTGAAATAAACCAAATGATTTGATCGTTGGTGAATATTGGTGAATAGTATGAATAAAGAAAAACACAGCAGGTTAAAAGAGTAAGTGCAGGGAATGAAAGGATATGCCTCACTGCCCACAAAGTCTTATGAGGATTAGAGAGTAAGAATTAGAAATAACCTGGGTGTACTGGTGTCTTCTGAGGACTAATATAAACCTGTAAACAGGCACAATCTGTCATTATGGTCACAGGGTATATAATGGCAGTGTGATTAAGAGTGTAGGGAGAAGAGCAAGAGAGCACATCTTGTCTGGAGTATGGAAATGAGATTTCCTCTTCACTGAACAGTGACATAGACACTAGGGAAAGAGGAATTACATATTTTAAGCCAATTTTTTAAACAACAAATACTACATAAAACAACAATCAAAAAGGCACATAAAAATTAATAAAGCTAAGAGAATACAAAGATCAAATTAAGGGAGTATTATTAGGAAATTTTGTCTTTTGAAAGAAAGCCAGGCTGTAGATATGGAGGAATTAATTTTCAATACAATGGCAGAATCTAAGAATATAAAAGACAGACCCTAGAAACTGGACACCAGAGTAGGAAGAAAGAAAGAGAGAAGGGGAAAGTACCCTATACATCAATAAGAAAACAGAAAAGTGGAGAAAGAACTATATCCCACCATAAGAGGTCAGACAGAATCCCTATTCCACAAAGTATGTGGAATATTGGGAAGGAAAAGGAAAATGGCTTAGAACTAGCTATGGTCAGGGTTCTAAACAGAAAGTTGAAAAAACATGTTTTAGCCCACCTTCTATTTTCTATCATCATATAGACTGTTAGTACCTTGGCCCCAAAAGTTAACACCAGAGTAATATTAAGGGCCAATACCACTGCATATGATATTCTATGAAGTAGCATTCTTAACATCATCGATGATTACAAGATTCCTAATAAATTTACCAAATAATGTATGGCTGTCCACTACCAACAAACTGAAATGAAATTCCACTGCAATCAAAAAGAGAGGTGGGGGGGAGGGGAACAGGTTAAATTGGTGATTAAGGAGTACACTTGTGATGAGCACCAGGTGTCATATGTAAGTGTTGAATCACTAAATTTTATACCTGAAACTAGCAATACGCTGTATATTAACTAACTGGAATTTTAAAAAAAATGGGGGGTGCTTGGGTGGCTCAGTTGTCAAAGCATCCAACTTCGGCTCAGGTCATGATCTCACAGGTTGTGAGTTTGAGCCCCACATCGAGCTCTATGCTGACAGTTCAGGGCCTGGAGCCTGCTTCAGATTCTGTGTCTCATTCTCTCTCTGCTCCTCCCCCACTTGTGCTCTGTCTCTCTCTGCCTCTAAAAAATAAATAAATGTTGAAAAAAATTTAAAAAGAAACATCTCCTATTTTAAAAGGTTATTATCCAATGATCTATGGTTAAAGAGTGGTAGGATTTACCTATCACTCACTTCTAGTGATAAGTAATATTGACCAAATAATTAGTTCCAAAGTAGAAAAGTTAAGAAATATGAAAAAATATGAAAAACATTGAAAAACTAAAAAATACACTGAAAAATCTGTAAGTCACTAGCAGTTGTTTTATGTTTTATAATTATTTTCAGATAAAGATAACTGAAGTAAACATACATAAAGAAGAGTGTACAAGTTGATGAATTTTAAGGTGAAGTCTTGGTGAATTTTCATAAGATAGATACACATATGTAACTCTACACAGGTAGAAAAATACATTTCCAGTATCTCAGAAATGTTCCTCATGCTTCAATAAGTTACCATTACTAGTCCCTATCCTCTCAAAGGTCATCACTATAGTCTCTCTTTGGTGGTCTGATTAAGTAATTAAGCAGCCATGTGGGAGAAGTCCCCATGTCCAGGAACTGCAGACAGCCTCTAGCACATAGCCAACAGTATTTCAGAGCCCTCAATCCTAAATCTACAAAAGAAATGAACCTGACTAAATTTAGAAATGGACTCTCTTCCAGTCAAGCCTGCAGATAAAAACCCAATTCTGTGGACATCTTGACAGCAGCCTTTTAAGTCCCTACACTAAAGACCCATTTAGTTGTGCCTGGACTGCCAATCCATAGAAACCATGAAATAATAAGTGTTTGTTGTCTTACGACATTAAGTCTATCATAATTTCTTACACAGCAACAAATAACCAACATAGACCTTCTCCCTCTTTTGTTCACAATGATCTTTAAATACAGTACAATCCCAAAGACCAGTAGGATTTTCAATGGAAATATAAAAGTTTAACTCCTTCTGCCATTGTACTACTTCAAATAACATCAGGTTGTCTTTTCATTTCACTGTATTTAACGATTAAATTTCAGCAGTGTAACTAGAATTATGACTTACTGTTTACTAGTTTATAAATTTCTTAAAGTATAACATGAACAATTAAACCAATACATATTTAAATACGTTTTTTGTTTTAATTTCACTAATATAAACCGTTCTGAAACAAATCTGAGTGGACTTCCATTTTTCAGGTTCTTCTATGACACACTAACATTATTGGTATCCTAATCCACTTTTATTAAGACAACAGAGACAGTTTCCAAAATAATAAAACTGGAAAACTACTGAGCATTAAGCACTTTTTAATCAAAAATTTATTTTAATTTTCTTAAGTTATATCAAGAAATTGTTCTTAATAAATTGAGGTCGTGCAGTTAAAAGATTTAGCCAAATATACATAACCACATCATTTGGCTAAGTGATCATCAGACTCTAAATCTATAACTTCAGAATCGTTTTATATACAAATAATATTATACATGTTGTAAACATGGGAAAACATTCTGACAGTGTTTCAGATTCAACAATTACAACATAAGGAAAAAATCAACAATATGGTGAAGCCTAGCCAAATAAACCACTAAAAGGAGCACTGAATTGGTCAAAGGACAGGAATTAAATAAGATTTTTAGGTCTGTACAGTTAAGTATTCCTCTTAAAGTACATCTTTCCATGGAAGAATCAATAATTCCTTCCCATTACTAGTCCCCATCCTCTCAAAACTAGGTTATCAGCATCTAGAAAATGAGGAATGACCTAGGTATCTTAGGCTTTTTGTGAAGACTTAGTATGATGTTGACTACTTTGGCATTTTTTTAAATAACGTATGAACAGGGGTCCCTCGGTAGCTCAGTCAGTTAAGCATCTGACTCTTGGTTTCAGCTCAGGTCATGATCTCATTGTTCAAGAGTTTGAGCCCTGCATTGGGCTGTGTGCTGATAGCACTGATTGAGCTATGATTGCAGAGCCTGCTTGGAATTCCCTCTCATTCCCTCTCTCTCTCTCTCTCTCTCTCTCTCTCTCTCTCTCTCTCTGCCCCTCCCCTGCTCATACTCCCTCTCACTCATGTTCTCTCTCTCTCAAAATAAACATTTAGAAATTTAAAAAAATAATGTATGAACAAATGATGATGGCATCCTTACACGTTATCTTTGAAATTTGAAGACTGCCTAAAAATGGTGTATTAGATACAAAACTATTGTGCCTGATGGAAAACAATAATTACACATAATACAATATTAAACTCCTAAGCTCAAATTTATAAATCTCTATCAAAAATACTTAAAATTTCGGGGCGCCTGGGTGGCTCAGTCGGTTGGGCGTTCAACTTCAGCTCAGGTCACGATCTCGCGGTTCGCGAGTTCGAGCCCCGCATCGGGCTCTGGGCTGATGGCTCAGAGCCTGGAGCCTGCTTCTGATTCTGTGTCTCCCTCTCTCTCTGCCCCTCCCCCGTTCATGCTGTGTTTCTCTCTGTCTCAAAAATAAATAAACGTTAAAAAAAAAAATTTAAAAAAAAATACTTAAAATTTCACTCTCACAATCTACTTTCAATTTTTGTAACAATACATTTTTTATTTTCATATATTTTATCAGAATCATAGCCATTTCTTACCATGGATGATGTTTTCAAAATAGTATTTTTGTAATGCAATACAATGAGCATCATGTTAAAGCAATGTGAAATATGGCTTTTATGATTTGAAAATTCTAAACATTAATACCATTTTTCTGTACAAAGACTTCTATTATTTTTATTCATGATATTTAACAGATTGAACCAAAATTAGGAAAAGCGGAACAAAGTATTGGAGAAAGTGACATTTTCCAAGAATGTGCATGTATAAACTGAAACACAAAATAGCAAAGACATTTTAAATCTACCACAAATTGCAAGAAGCATGGAAACACTTATTTTTAAATGGGAAAAAGCTGCACAACCTTCAACATGTGTTACTGAATCTAATCCTTTAAATGTAAGAGGAAAATTTTTGATAGTATTACATTAGTTGTATTCTTATTCAGCTCCTAAAGAACAAAAGCCAGTTGGTCACGTTTTTTATTAAGTAATTAAAAACAAAAGCAAAGAAATGGAAACTTAACCATATTAAAAGCTAAATTTGTGATTAGCCTCGTTAATAATAACATTTTTCTTTTGTAAAGTGCTGAATAAACACTGGGTAATTAAACCTCCCAACATTCCCATACATTGAGAGAATGGTATTAATGATGCTTTTATATGGGGTGGTAATCATGCAGGAAGAAGTAATATCTTCACATAAAAATAGGAGGTAATGTTAGAATCAGGGCTGGAATCAGATATTTTTCAATAGTGATCCTCATCTAACATACCATTAGGAGGCAGCCAAAGGCATAATACATTGTATTTTTTAAATAAGTTTTTATTATTTTTTTTTTAACGTTTATTTATTTTTGAGACAGAGACAGAGCATGAACGGGGGAGGAGCAGAAAGAGAGGGAGACACAGAATCCGAAGCAGGCTCCAGGCTCCGAGCCATCAGCCCAGAGCCCGACGCGGGGCTCGAACTCACGGACCACAAGATCATGACCTGAGTCGAAGTCGGACACTTAACTGACTGAGCCACCCAGGTGCCCCAAGTTTTTATTATTTGTACTTAAATGCAAAGATGAGTTAGAAATACACTACCTTCAAGGGGATTTTAAATAATCAGCTGATTTTTTAAAAAGGGTAGAGAATAAAGTAAGAATACAAGGAAATATGTTTAAAATACCACAGTGAAAAACAAATGCAAGGGAAATTCAAATCCTGGAAGAGAGATATTAAGTCTTCAGTTTATTTCATGTATTCATATATGAATAATATAAACATATATATAATTTATATATTTACAATACTATTTTCAACAATGCCTACACAATCTTTGTCCCCTAAAAACCATTCATAAACATAGCACTTAAAATTTGATTTAGAAAAAATTTTCAAAAAATTTAATGTGTAGTAGAGGTCAACAAACTACATCCTAAATCCAACCCTACTGCTACTTTCATTGGAACACAGCTACACTTATGTATGTATGTATGTATTTTCTAAGGCTGAGTTCAGTAGCTGCCACAGAGACCATACAATCTACCAAGCTTAAAACATTTTGTAGGGGTACCTGGGAGGCTCAGTCAGATGAGGGTCCAACTTCAGCTCAGGTCATGATCTCACAGCTCATGGGTTTAAGCCCCATGTCAGGCTCTGTGCTGACAACTCAGAGCCTGGAGCCAGCTTCAGAATGTGTCTCCCTGGCTTGTGCTCTGTCTCTCTCAAAAATAAATAAACATTTTTTAAAAGATTTTGGGGGCGACTGGGTGGTTCAGTCGGTTAAGCATCCAACTCGATTTCAGCTCAGATCATGATCTCACAGTTTATGAGTTTAAGCCCTCCCTGCATTGGGCTCTGCACTGACAGTATGGACACTGCTTGGGATTCTCCATCTCCCTCTCTCTCTGCCCCTCTCCCTTCACCCCTCTCAAAATAAATAAATAAATAAACATTTTAAAAAATTTGCATATGACAAAAAAATTTTACTGATACATGATCTGTAGTTTTTTATTCTAATGTAACTGAGTTGCTTTTACACAGTCTTTTTCAAGGGTCTTAAATTATTTGCTTCAATTGTTGTGGGAGAATATGAGGTAAGCCTGAGTTCCTGAAATACAGGAAACTCTACAGTGATATCTTTGGGGACTCACCATTCTGATATTTAATATTTCCTTTCATTGCACTACTTTGCTTCTCTTGTTTGGGAACTATGCAATTGTTTTTGTTTTCTCTCCATTTTTCTCAAGTTCTTGTTTTATTCAGTTTTCTATCTCTTCTCCCTTCTAATTTCTCCGTCAATTCTGTAATAAATTTGTGGGGCTTTTTCCTTCTATTTCTTCCCCTCCTATTATCTCACCCTGTCTTCCCTGAGTTGTATTTCTGTTTTGTGCTCTTCTTTCAGAGAGAAAATCAGTTTATTAAATCATAAAAAAAATTGTAAAATATTTGTTTACAGCTATCAACTGCTCCATAGTAACATTATTCTACTGATTGTTCTTCACTTACCAATAACTTTTAACTGAGCTAAGTTCTCCATTCATCCATTTCATGTAAGTTTTCAAAGATAAAGTTGTTCATACTATTGCGTATTATCCTGTGATGACCATAAGATCTGTAGTAATGCCCCTTCATGCATTCTTGATATTGGTAATTTGTGTCTTCCATTCTTCTTCCTCTTCTTTTTTTTAATGTGTCTTCTGTTCTTCTTGATAAGAACTAGTTTTTGGCTTAATTGATTTTCTCTGTTGTTTACCCATTTTCTTTCACTGATTTCCATTTATTATATTCCTCCTTTTACTTATTTTAGGTAAACTTACTCCTCTCTTTTAGATTCTTAAAGTGAAAGGTTTTAGATCTTTCTTCTTCTCAAATGTGAGCATTTGGTGCTATAAATAGCCCTCTGTCTCTGCTTTAGTTACATCCTAAATTTTTGATATGCTATGTTCTTTTAATCATTCAGTTCAATATCACTTCTATTTTTCCATGATATTTCTTGACCCACAGTTTAATTTCCAAACATTGTACAGATTTTCCAAAGAGATGTTTGTTATTGAATTCTAATTTAATTGTATCATGGTTATAAAACACAGTCTATCACTGAATCTTGGTTTATCATCCAGTATGATCAGTCTTTGTTCCACGTGTACTTAAAAGTATGTGGATATAATATTCTATAATATCAGTTCAGTCATATTGATAATGTAGTTTATGTCTTCCATATCCTTACTGATTTCCTATTGGTTACATCAGTTACCAAAAGAGGAGGGTTAATTTCTAATTTTAATTGTTGATTTCTCTATCTCTCTTTCAGCTGTATTACTGCTTCATGTCTTTTGAAAATGTGTGCGTTTTGAAACACATATTTGAATAGTCATTTTCTAAAATATTGACATATTCAAGAAAGAACATGTGTTTGCCAGTCATCTCCTCTGAATAAAACAATGTTAGGTGATCAGATATATTACACAGATTAAGCAGGTATTCCTTTATAATTATGCATAGGTAAGTTTAGAGGCAGAGGAGAAATAATCTAGGGGAATTCCAAATAGACTGGATTAAAGATCTAATGAAGTAAATAGGTAGGTCAGGGTGATTAAGAAGTTTGCTTGTGATGAGCACTGGGTGTTGTATGGAAGTACCGAATCACTATATTGTACACGTGAATATTACACTGTATGTTATAGGAATTTTTAAAGTTTTAAATAAAAACTTAAAAAAAACAGGTATGGTAATCTGCTAAATATGAAATGGCTTAAACAAAGTTATGAATGTTTAGAACAGGTAATTCAGCATCTTTTGTTACATCTATTTATTAAATGTTGCACATACACCCATTAATATGCGTTTTACCATCCAAATCTAAATAGTTGAACTTTTCTGACATCTACTAAGAAGGTAAATTTTCCACTAGATAAAAGGAAAATAAGGTTAAAGTGCAATCATTTGAGAATAGAAAATCCTCCAAGTCTCCAAGAAATTATCAAGTCTCATTCCCCAAAAACACAAAGTGTAACTTTGTAAGCCTCTCAAATATCTCTCCTAACTTTAAAATCTAGGGATCTTCCCCCATCCAAAATAACTCAACAAGATCAGTAAGAATTAGAACATTTTTAAACTTCTCATCAGGTTTTAATTAAACTAATTAGGTACAAGTGAAACGTATTTTTTCAAGTGAAACATATTTTAATTACTTTCCTACATAACCTGACCTAACATAAAGTAATATATAACTATTTAAAGATTATTATAATTAAATATGAAACATTTTATTTCAAAGCTATTAACATGATATAACTGCAAAAATGATATGACAATTCATAAAAATATACATGTGAGATATTTATAAATAACATTAACAATCCATATGAACAACTGCAACATTTCTGAGGACAATAACAGAATTTAAAACATACAAATAGTTTATTCCAACAAATGAGGAAAGTAACTGTCCACTAATCCTCCCAGAATATTTTCCATGTTTTTTAATAATTTAGAGATATTAAAACATTCTTAATGAAGGAATGCAAACAAAGGGACTAAACAAAGGTAGTTAGTGTCACGTGTACATTTTGCAGACATATAAGCCCTTTCATGAAAAAGAACTGTAAGTTTGTTTGTTGTTTTTTTTTTTTAATTTTTTTTTTCAACATTTTTTATTTATTTTTGGGACAGAGAGAGACAGAGCATGAACGGGGGAGGGGCAGAGAGAGAGGGAGACACAGAATCAGAAACAGGCTCCAGGCTCCGAGCCATCAGCCCAGAGCCTGACGCGGGGCTCGAACTCACGGACCGCGAGATCGTGACCTGGCTGAAGTCGGACGCTTAACCGACTGCGCCACCCAGGCGCCCCAGAACTGTAAGTTTCTATAAGGCAGAGACTACATCTTCTTTATTGTTGTATGTTGAACACTATACTATTTGTTAAAATAATCAAGAATTAAGAAAACTAATCAATGTTAATTACTTATTATCAATTAACTATTCTACATGATACTATAATGGTGGTACATCATACATTTGTCCAAACCCACAGAATGTACAACATGGACTTCAGGTAATTATGATGTGTCAGCGTAGGTTCATCAAGTGTAACAAATGTACCATTCGGGGGGGGGGGGGGGGTTGAAAATGAGGGAAGTTATGCATGTGTGGGGAAAGGGTGTATATGGGAAATCTCTGTACCTACCCTCCTCTAAAATTTTCTGTGAACTAAAACTGCTATAAAAAATGAAGTCTATTTTTTTTTAAACCTAAAGGAGTAAATAAAATCAAGAGAGAGATACTTGGCAAAACTCCATTTCTGAAATAAAGGTATGAAAATGTTTGACATTCTATCTTTTGTGAATCTTACTTTTCTAGTACTAAGTCCCATGTCTGTGGCAGCTCAGTAATTCTGATTACTGTGCATTTGATAAATACCAGCTATTGTTATAAAGACATTATATGTAGTATTTAATTTTAACCATTACAATGATCCTATGGTGCAGGAAAAATTTTATAGAGGAAAGTGTTTCTTTAAGCATTTATTTCATTCTTCAAATAAATTTCAATGTTCAGTAATAAAAATACCATAGGAAATGTTTATATCAACAGCAAAGATTTCAAATATTAGATAGCTAATATCTTAAGGTGCTGATGTTCACTTACTGGTTGCTTCGAAAAGTGATTTATAGACACAGAAGAGAACAAGGATAACAAAGACTAAAAAAGCTCCAACCTTGCTTTTATCAGCATGTTTCCCAAAACTCAAAAGGAAAACAAATAAATCTGCCTCTGGTATTCACATAGTAAATATTATAATTAGCCACAGTTATAATTATTATATAGTTATCTTGAAAGTAATAGTTCAGGATCCTAAAATCTCACTTTGTAATTCCCTATGTAGAAGAAAAAGTTTTTATTTATTATTGAAGAAATATTTGCAAATTGTTCACTACTTTATAAGTTTGGAAGATATGGAAATTTCGTGAGTCTATTAGATCAAGAGTCACATGCTCTTCCAACCAAGCCTACCAGGTACACCCTCTTAGTGAGTCTACTAGAAACTTTGATCGTAACTTCCTATTTTTTTCCTTCCCATGGACATTTTCCCCTAAAATAAGGAAAACCACTGACAGAGGGATACAGAAGAACAGAGACAAAAAGTTAAAAATTAAAAATTTACTTAATAATTAAGAAATACATCATAAATACGTTCCCTAAAAAGATATAGTTAATTTTGAATCATAATATTATAATGAAACTTTGAGTAGAAAAAGACTATATCAAGGGAAATGTATGTGGTGTTTATGGTAGAATAATGCTCCAACAAAACAAAGCAAAATCTTGCTTGAATTTATCTCCCTATTAAGCAAACTAATCTATAACTGCTTATCTGTTACGATAAATAAAGTATATACAGAATCATGTTGCACATCAACAGATATGTATAACCATAGCTTAACTGACAAACATGGGATACTTGAAATGAGAACACTGAAGTCTGGCTCAATTTACAAAAAGATGTTAACTACACCAACTTCTGCCAAGCAAGCACAGAGGCCAAATACATTATAGTGTGAAAGCATACATGGTTTTATTATTCCAGGGTTACCCTAAGGCTTTATCAATGTGCATGGAACCAGTATAAACCAACTTATTAAACATGTCAAAGAATCCAACAAATTATTACATCATTTGAGACACCTTGAAAAATGTAGGAAAACTAGTTAATAGATTATGTGAAATCTGTTTCTCAAAATCAAAGAATACCAACATGTACTGTTGTTCACATATACTTTTAGAAAAGGACATGTGTAAAATCTATTACTTCTATTTTTTTCACTTAATACTTAATATAGTATTAATACTTATAAGTAGTAATACTTAATATAGAAATCTGAGCATTTCTTTTATTTTTTTAGAGGAAAACTAAATATACTGTTCAAAATCAATTCTTCTAATTTGACTTATTAAAAGTTCAAGAAAGTCATTATTTGTACACCACCATAATACGCAATAAAGCCACATCATTGTCACTTCTTTTACCTGAGGTATCAGATTTAGGAAAAAGCAGATGAGGCTATAAATACTTCTCATAATAATATGCAAAGTTATTTTATAATGAAGTATAAATTAAATTGCAACAGCACTAAATGCCTAAAGATATAGACATGGTTAAAGCATAAGTAGTTTTCCACTTTTAACAGTATTATTGCAATAAAAGATTACTTTTATAGTATAATTAGAAGAAAACTGTTTTTATTTGACTATTCTTGTAAAGGTATGTGGAATGGGAGGGAATCAAGGGGAATCAAACAACAAAAGTTGTGAAATTCATATTTTACATCCAATATGGATATTTATAATTCCAAAACAATATATTAAAGAGAAAATGTATAACTGCCTTCCACTAATTAAAAAGTTGTTTACAAACCTATGTACAGAACAAAATAAAAATAAAGTATTTACAACATAATTTTGACACTGGTAAGTCAAAAAACTAACCCTAATCCACAATTCACAAATAAAACTATTTGAATGGTCACAGATGCAGTGCAAAACTATACACTATACAAAATACTAAGGTTGTACTGGAGCAACTGTAACCACAGCTTAACCACAGCAAGATGTGAATTTGTGACAAGCCTTATAAGAAATTTTAGATTTCATTATGAGGAATAAAAATTATCTTTATTGCCCAGGATCAAGAAAACTAATAACCTACCACCTTTATAAATTAAAGCTATTTCTATACAATACCTAAATAAAAGACTGCTAAAATAAATTTCTACTCAAGGGAAACCATGAATTTACTTGCATTACAAAATAACAGTGCAATTAGTGTTTTTCAAGAATTATCTACAAGGTATTTAAGATTAGTAAAGGGCTAGAGCTGGAGATGTAAGTTAGCACAGATGTTCATAATTGAAATATGGATGGTCTCAGAACATAGAGAATGCAAGGTCGATGTATTTATCCTATGTATAGTATAGAAAACACTGATTTTAAAAGCAAAGGATGAAAAGCAGGTGGTTTTCACAAAACTTACTCTTTTCATTTCAAAAATATGTACAAGGAGCCAGAAATTTTATGACAGATAAATGGAATGATGTAAAGTTTCAGAAAAATTAAAAAGAAATGTCTCAAAGGTTCAAGTCCCAGTCGGATGGAGAGTTAAAAAGGGAAACTGGAAATTCCCATTTCATCTTCCAGGATTAAGCAACTTAATAGTTATCAGTTTGATGCTACGAAAGTAGTTACACTTCATTTTGCAAAGCATACTTTAAGATTCGAATTCTCCTAAGAAATGGGCAGAATGTTTTTTCTCACTTAGCAAAAATAACTTCTTTACATTTGAACCTAAATTTTAAAATAAAGGAGAAACATATTTTTTAAAAAGCCACCTCGGGCAAGCCTCAGTTCACTGGATCTATGTCACATTGATTTATAACAGTTATTTCTTAGAGGGAAAAAAAGCACACACAGATGCAAACAATTACTCTATTTTTGTAGGCAACAAGTGAGGTGGGTGGTAACTGAGAAATTTTTTTTAAATCCTGTCACAATATTCTGCTTTTTCTTAAGAAACCCTCCTCACACAACAAACGTTTGCCACATCAGAGAATTTCCAGGGCCCGAAGCACCACTTTGATTCCAGACCGCTGCAGGCATTAGCAGGAGGTAATTAGGGTAAAAAGTTCAGCCACAGTTCCATGTCTAGAGTCCTGCCAGAAATAAATTTCCTCTCTATTCACTGGTTTCTACTGTACCCTCCCTAAGAATCATATTGAAAACATATTTATCTTTGTAGAGTTTGTTCCTCTTCTAATTAACATGATGGCGTTTAGTGTTTAATAATTTCAAGTGGCCCCAAACGCAGCAGTTTTGTCGGTGAGACTGGAGGGGTGCATTACCATTTTTCCTATGTCACTGCTTCATTTGACAAGTGACTCACAGAAGTATGCTCTGCAGCTGTTTTCATCAAGCTATCTGGTCACATAAACTTAACTTTTATTTCTTTGTTAGAGAAAGGTACGTGGAAAAAACTGACAAACAGATGCATTCAGAATGTGTTCTTGAAACTTTTCAAGGAAATGAAAAAACTGTAAGAAAATAGAGTTTAAAACGAAATGGGAAGTGTTACAACACACAAATTTATTATATTTCATTGTTTCCACAGAGAGAAAGAGTAACTTACATTTAAGTAAGTGATAAAATCTAAACAGACCACACGTTTAAACGATTTGTGGCCTTATAGGTTTAAAAAATGTTAATAGTAACTCCAAAGGGGCACTCAAAATACTGTCTCTTGTGCATCTCTACCCGTGCTGCTAGTCCATAAGCACATTCACCCCCACCCAAGCAGGAGGCTCAAACTAATGTGCCAGATACCTCACAGTAATTGCCGTAACCTTCTTTAGATTGTGTTTGAAAAACAAGATGTTAATAAAATTACTTGAATGCCAAGAAAAACCACTTGTTATAACAATTGTGTCTAACAAAGGATAAAATCAGTTAACATTAAGATATAACACACTCAAAAGACTTTAAAAACAACAACAAAAATAAATCTTGCCTCTGGGATATTATATTGATTGTGACAACTACCTTATCGAGGCCAGAAAGTTTATTTTTAAATAATAATAATCTGTTTATATACATGAAACAATACTTCAATTCATTTGTAATTTTTTCAAGTTTTTCAGCAAAGTATTAGTCCAAAAGGAGTTTTTTTCTCTTTTTAAATCCCCTTCAAAGTATCCTAAGATACGACTAACAGCTTTACGCATAGAAATAAACAAGAAAACTGTGACCCTCTATACCATCTTGCACAGAATACAAAATCCAGGAATTTAAAGCATTAAAAAAAATTTCCTCTACCATTTCATTTAGCATGCCCTTTCAAAGTAACTATCCAGGACTTCCTATTTGTCCTTTCCCCCGCCCCCATGACCTAGATGGCTTTAAGGATTTCTGCTATCTTTCAGGTAAGTTTTCCAACTAGATTTATGAGACAATATCATGTTTTGTACCATTATAGTTGCATTTACATTTCTCAAACATAAAGAAATGCTACATCAAAGTGTTCAATAATTGGAATATTAGGAAGATAAATTAAGGCACAAAGGAATTTTTTTTAAAGGACTACAAATGGAGAAAAAGCAAATCCAAGATTTCAAAGCTAATTTTTTAGGACAATCTTATGGGACCTACAGTATCATCCACATAGGAAATGATGCACATTCTGCTGTGTTGTCCTCACTATATGATAATTCCATATGCTGACATTAAATAAAGGTTTGTGGGACAATGAAATCCTAGCTTTTCATTGCATTCACATAACAGGCTATCACATATACATATCACCCAGTGAAGCAATTTTCTGTATAATATCAAAACTAACAGAATATAAATCTTTTCCTTTCTTTTAAAATTTTTGTTAACATTTATTCCTTTTTGAGAGACAAAGAGAGACAGAACACAAGCAGGGGTGGGGCAGAAAGAGAGGGAGACACAGACTCCGAAGCAGGCTCCAGGTTCAGAGCAGAGAACCTGACGTGGGGCTCAAACTCACGAACCATAAGATCTTGACCTGAGCCGAAGTCAGATGTTTAACCGACTGAGCCACCCAGGCACCTCATGAATCTTTTCCTTTTTAGTCAGGACTTAATATGTTCTGTTTAGGGAATATCTGCCTACCTTAAAGTCATGAAGATGATTTATCTTCAAATATTGTTGTTTTTTTCCCTCAGACCTAGGTCCACAATACATCTTAAATTTATTTTTGCTTGGTATAAGGTAGGGAATAAGGTTCTTCATTTTCCATATGAATATCCAAAAGAATCATACATGAACACTCTCTGTACTGCAGTAACAACTTTATCTGTTTCCGGACTCTCTAATTCAACTAATTCAACTAATTGAATTAGATTCAACTAATCTAAACCTTCTCCTTATGCCAATGTGTCTTATCTACTGTCACTTCATAAGCTAATATCTAGTGTAACCCCACCAAATTTGTTCTTCACAACTGTCTTCACTATTCTTGGGCCTCTGTATTGATACCCATGTACATTTTGGAATCAGCTTCATGACCTTGGGGTAACCAGGATTTAATCATAAAAGGGGCACACATTAAAAGGACTCCTACAAATGAAAAAGACATATAATGCAAAAGAAAAATGAGCAAGACTTGGACAGGCACTTCAGAAGATATTGAAATAGCTTACAAATACATGTAAAAGTATTCAAACTCATTAGCTGTCAGTAAAATGCAAGCAAAACCACACGAGATACCAACGCAAACCCATCAGAATGGCTAAAATGAAGACTATCAATGCCAAGTTTTCACAAGAAGTACTGCACCTGGAACCCTCATGGACTACTGGTAGGAAGATAAAACACCTTAGAAAACTGCATGGTACTATCTAACAAAGCATAACTTATGATATGGCAATCCTACTCCTAGGTATATATGCCAAACAGAAATATACTCCAAAAGGGTATACACATGGACACAAATGATCAGCTCTATTGACTACATCCCAAACGTCAAGTTATCTAAATATCCATCAAAAACACATAATATTGCTCTACCCAACATCAGTTAACCACCTTATCTAGTATTGTTTACATATCTCTCATCACCATATTATGTATTTTACTTATTTGTTTCTCTCCATGCTAGAATGCCAGCTCATCTGGTGCATAATTTTTTGTCCCCTTAGGTCCAAGTTTCTCAACCTTGGCCCTTTTTATTGACAGGCTAGATAATTCTTTATTGTCAGGGGTTGATATCTACATAACAGGATGTTTAGCAGTATCCTTGACTCTACCCACTAGTTCCTCCCCACCTCAAGTTATAACAACCAAAAATTGTCCCCAGACACTGCCATGGGTCTCTGATCAAAATCACCTCCCACCCACCTTCCTTTCCGCAGTTTAAAACCATTGCCTCAGATTACTATTAAATTCCCAGATACTGTGAGAGTAGCTGAAATATAGTAGGAACCCATAAATATTTCTCAACATAATGTTTCAGGGTGCCTGGGTGGCTCATTTGGTTCAGCATCTCAGTCTTGATTTCAGTTCAGGTCATGATCTCATGGTCATGAGATAGAGCCCCACATCAGGCTCTGTGCTGAGTGTGGAGCCTACTTGGGATTCTCTCACTCACTTTCTCTCTGCCTCTCCTCTGCTCACACATGCACATGCTCGCTTGCATGCTCTCTCTCTCTCTTCTCTATCTCTCAATAAATAAGTAAACATTTTAAAAAGAGAATATAGGGGTGCCAGGGTGGCTCAGTTGGTTAAGCGTCCAACTTCAGCTCAGGTCATGACTTCACTGTTTGAGTTCGAGCCCCACGTCAGGCTCTGTACTGACAGCTCAGAGCCTGGAGCCTGCTTCAGAATCTGTGCCTCCCTCTCTCTCTGACCCTCTCCCACTCTCAATCTGTTTCTCTCTCAAAAATAAATAAAACATTAAAAACCTTAAAAAACAGAGAGAATATAATGTTCCTTCTTAGGATAAAAGGGAAAAATATTAAAGCATTTCTTTGAGATAGCAGCATAGGTAATCCATAGCAAACATTTTTTCACAGCAAACATTTTTAAATCATACACACACAGGTATGATTTACTCAGAAGCAAGTAAGGATTCCTTATATCTCACTGAAATGTGTCAATTTACTGCTATGTAGTAATCAACATAGCCCTTGATTAAAACATGTTTAAGTCTTAGTTAAAGCAAATTATCTTTCTCAAATCCCAATACTTGGATTCAAGAAAGTCATCAAGTAACAGAACTGACATTTTTTTTTGCCATTTTATTTATTTTTTTAAATTTATATCCAAGTTAGTTAGCATATAGTGCAACAATGATTTCAGGAGTAGATTCCTTAATGTCCCTTACCCATTTAGCCCATCCCCCTTCCCACAATCCCTCCAGTAACCATCCGTTTGTTCTCCATATTTAAGAGTCTTTTATGTTTTGTCCCCTCTCTGTTTTTATATTCTTTTTGCTTCCCTTCCCTTATGTTCATCTGTTTTGTCTCTTAAATTCCTCATGTGAGTGAAGTCATATGATATTTGTCTTTCTCTGACTAATTTCGCATAGCATAATACCCTCTAGTTCCATCCACGTACTTGCAAATGGCAAGATTTAATTCTTTTTGACTGCCGAGTAATACTCCATTGTGTATATATATCACATCTTCTTTATCCATTCATCCATCGATGAACATTTGGGCTCTTTCCATACTTTGGCTATTGTTGATAGTGCTGCTATAAACATTGTGGTTCATGTGCCCCTTTGAAATAGCATACCTGTATCCCTTAGATAAATACCTAGTAGTACAATTGCTGGGTCATAGGGTAGTTTTATTTTCAATTTTTTGAGGAACCTCCATACTGTTTTCCAGAGTGACTGCACCAGTTTGCATCCCCAACAGCAGTGCAAAAGAGATCCTCTTTCTCCACATCCTCGTCACCATGTCACAACTAGTGACATTTAGCAAGATTTTATTCTGGCTAAATACCATATGGCTACATTAACAAAATATTTCCCCCCAAAATTATGGAATTATACTTGATTTAGAAACTGCCATGGTTCTTCATAATGAATTAATTTTCATCATCAATTTTGTCTTTAGGACAAGCACAACAAAACAGTGATCTCTTTCTACAGCTTATTCACTGTGCACATGCCCTGCTCCACCAGAAGTAGAGTCAGTGGGCCTGTATGGAATTCCACAAAGTCGGAATCTATGCAGATGTTCTTCCCCTTTTGGTTTTCCTTTAATTTGCAAATCTTGTAATCTAAGCCTGAAGTTGACCGAACCAACATCTAAACCAATATAGCAATATCAGCCAAAAACTCAATCTGTTTTCTATTTATATGTCAAGACTGCATCCTTTTGGTGGCTGAAAAATTTTGTTTTGAAATGATTACACAGAGAAACCGTAAGCCCTTTAGTAGTTTTATGAACTTGTCCTAGATGGAAAGCTTTTCTTTTAAAAGGCCTTTAGCTTCAGATGTAGAGCAGAAGAAAAAACAATTTTGAATTAAAAACTACTACCTTTATGTTTTTAACTATATACTAAAGTCATCTTAAACTACATGACAGCAAAGTATCTCCCCCAAAAAAAGACCTCAGTGATACTGGGAGACTTATTACATAGAAATGTGCTGCTTCTATTCTTCCTACTGGGAGGGACAGCAAGGATGCATTAATGAGGGGCATGAAAAAATTATTGTGCCTGATGGATATGCTCATTACTTTCACAGGAGTGCTGGTTTCATGGTATATACATACGTCAAAATTTGCCATACAATACACTTTAAAGATGTGGTTTGTTGTATTTCAGTTACACCTCAGTGAAAATATAAATATATAAATATAGCATGAGCTTCTTTAGGGAATATAAACAAATAACCATTTTCCAATGAAAGTAAAGGGCTCCTGTTCATCAGAGATAGACAATACTGGGCTAAGACATGAAGCCTGACAAACCTGTAGCACAAGTACCAGATAAACTGGGCACGGCCACATTTCTCCAACAGTCATACAGGCAAAGCTTCCCCCAAACATTACATATATACATAATGTATACATATATACACACACATACACATATACATACATACATGGTCGAGTATTCCCTGGCTGCCCTTCATATCTTTCTCACCCAATTAATGTGAGGCGCGCCTAATATGGACCTGACACTGTATGAAATACTTGAAAACATTATCTTATTAAATCCTCACAAGAACCAAGCCCAGTAGCTGTATATGAGCACCACTTTACAAATAAGAAATTAAGCCTGAATACTGTTGACTAATTTACTAATTTATGCAGGTAATAATTCATATCTAGGTCTGTGTGACTCCAAAACCTTTGTTTTTTTTTTTCCATTATTCTACACTTTTTGCCATGCATTCTGGAGTATTAGTGAATATTATAGAGCACTAACCTCAGCATAAATGTTTACAGAAAGAGAATTATAGAGCCAAAAATGAAAACCAGATGCATTAAACACAAATATCACAATAGGTAGCGTTCTTATTAGATTAATACTAAAAATGCTGCCACTGAAGGCTCAATGTCATCCAGAATATCATAAAGTCAAGGTTTGCTTTGAAGGCTTCTTTCTTCAACTATACATTATAGACTATTATCCTCTGGCAATCTTTCCTTACACTACATTTCCAGGAACTCCTGTAAATATTCCTGGCTAACAGCTCAGGAGAGATGAATCTATAGATCTGTACATGTAACAAGAAAATGTGGGGAAAAAAAAGAGAAAAACTGTGATGGTTTTCCACAAAGAGGTCATCAGAAAGAATCCATATGTATACCCATACACCAAATTAAGGTTAGAGCAACACAGTTTAATAAAAAGATAAAGCGAGCTACATACGTAATGTGAAATTTCCTAGTAGCTACATTAAACAAAAGTAAGTGAAATTTATTTTAATATACTTTTACATAATATATCCATAATATTATCATTTCAATTGGCATCAACCATGTTTAAATTTCTCATAGCCAAATCTGCTTGAACAATACCAGAATTGCTAGTCAGCTAATACTGCTAGTCAGTTAAGTATATGGATCCTAAAGAAAAGTGGAAAACATATGAAACACATCCAAGAGAAGAGATAACATCTTCTCAACTCCTTGTAATGATGGATTTCAATACTCACTTTCTGAAAAAAAGGGTCAAAACTTTGTGTGGGTTCGTTCCTCAAGGACTTCTATTAAAATCAGGCAGAACCACATGACAAGAATTAAACGTAGCTCTTGGAAAATACACCTCTCTGCAACACTGCTACATGAAACATACACTGTAGTAAAATGGCAGGAGAAACAGCCCCATTTTAATAAAATTTGTGGCGAATTTTTTATCTCAAATTTAGAATCAGACAGTATAGGAAACAAACCTTTCACAAATGCTTTCTTCTTTGCCTTACCGTCATTCTCTTACACAAAATCTTACAAAACTAAACATGAGATCCTTAGATCTGGTGATAGCACATCATGGCCTATTTTAAGCTTTAAGCTTTCTATTTATGATCAATGTTTTAAAATATGTATATTCATGAAATATGTATACAATAGGATAATGTGCATAAGGTAGCATTAATAATCATTGTTAAATGAAAACACACCATATTAACAAAAGGCAAAAACAAGCAAGGTGCAAATAAGAATGATACAACCCAAATGTTTTTTAAAAATGTGTTTGTGTGTGTATATATGGCCAATTAACTCTGAATCTCCAAATATCTTCAAATATATATATATATATATATATATATATATATATATATATATATATA
>NC_064814.1:34185818-34362221 GCF_023721935.1 Panthera uncia
ATATATATATATATATATATATATATATATATATATATATATATATAAACAAAGAAAGCAAATGAAATTACTCCTGAATTGTACTATAGCATAACTAAGAACGAGAAAAACCAACAAATTTAAATAAAATTTACATAGGGAGATCAGAAATATTCAAAATTGAGCTCTGGGCCCAGAGCTCAGTAAGGATTATGTGGAAAAAAGTAGAAACTGCAAGGTCCTACTAGTGGCAGAACATAGATAAAATCACCTAGGATTTACTTCCAGAAGCAAGAAGTCTCACCTAAGTGGGGAATTGCTGAAAACAGGTCTCAGATCAGTTGTATCAAAGTGTTGTCTACTAATGAATCAATGGAAAGGGCTCAGAATGAGTGCAGGACCAGAGATGCCAGTCAGAGGGAAAGCGTCAGAGAGGAACCACAACAGACATGTCCTCAGGAACTCAACAGGAAAAGGAAATATAGAAGAAAGCAGATGAAGGTAAATGTCTTACCAGAAAACCAGCGGAGGGGGGAAAAAAAAGAGGAAGAACTGAAGTCATTGCCCCAAGGTGTCATTTATTAAAGGAACCCTATACTTCACCATATCTACAGAAAAAAACATACACCCACTAGGAAACCAGGTAACACATCTGAACCCCTCCAACCACAACTCCTAACCTCTATAAAACTATTGTTAAAACTGGCCCAGAAAAAAAAACATACTGTGTTCATCATGAACAAAAAAGACAAAAGAAAAAGAAAAAGAAAAAAAGAAATTAGTAACATTCACACTAAACTACTAAAAAACAGAATTTTATCTTAATGAAAATACCCCCCCAAATCCCACAAAATAGAAAACTATAACCCCACAGTACAAGATAATCACCTAAACATGCATGCCTCACTTAGTGACTTCAGTTTGTTCCTGAAAACTCTACCACTAAATGAAAAGGCATTAAATGGAAAATCATTTCTATTACTTTCAATGGTAAAAACTGTAATAAGTTCTATTCCAATCCAGATTTTCACAGAGAAAAAGATAGTAAATAAATACTAACTATGTACTTACATGACAAACATTAGTCTGAAAGTAAATACACATTGTACTTTAATTATAAAATAATGAAAGTTTATCACACTAGTCAAAGTAGAAAGACTTGTTTGTAAGTGGTTGTTGATTTAAAAAAGGTATCAGGAAGTCCATTTCATGGAAGGTAAATCTCCTTTCAGGTGACCTACTTTCAGGTGGATATCCAGTATCAGAATGAGACATGTTTAATGAGAATTACCTTTCCATCATACTATGATAATAAAAAAAAATTTTTCAACCTGACATAGCCATAAAAGAAGAATCTGTGTGTGAAAAAAAGTACAATGTGAAAGCTTGACTGACTTCTCATAGTTTGTCTCCATTTAATACATCACATACATTTTAAGGTTCTCAAATATCATGACTATTTCTAATGACATGATATAATTTCTGAGAACATACACCAGGTCAGTAGTTGGCTAATTCTGAAGAAAATGCCCTTTTTTAAAACTCTATTTCCATTTTCAATCCTCTTAATAAAAAAGACCATCTTTTGCTTAATGATTTAAGCTTTTTCCCTTTGCTTCTCTTTTATCTACACCATTCTCCCCATCAGCTTTTCAACCTTTTTGGGATTCATGGATCCCCTGCTCCCAGATCACACATTAAAATAAAATTATAGCAGAGAAATACTGGGACAAAATAAAAACTAAAATCAAGAGTGTTCCCAGACCAGCAGGGGTGGCAGGACCCAAGTCACCTAGCGCCGTGAGGACACACAGCTGGCCAATGAGTATAACTGGGGTGGCCAGGAGCCCAGTAACAAAGGTAGTCCCTTTGCTGCCCTGTTGGCACCACGGGAGGCTGGCGCCCAGCCGAGACCAGATTTGTGAAGCAAAGACAACTGGGAAGGTCTGGACACAATGAACTGGTAAGGGAAAGCTGAGCAAGCCTGGAAGAAGCTCAGAGGAGCATCAGCAGGAGCTGGAGGCCAAACATACTGAAAAGAAGGTGGGCAAGGATCCTGTGAAAGTGAGAAACTGGAAGCTGGGTGGAAACTGGTGTGGGTGCTTTCTGGCCGCAGAGAGCAGGCCCCACTGATGTATTTATTATACAAACTGTACGAGTCTAGCTGGCCTGGCCAGGCACATCTCACAGGTACATAGTTGGAGTCACAATAAATTCTATTTCACAAAAAAATAAAAAGAGTGTTCCCAACATCTGAAAGTTGTGGCTGTAAAAAACAGGCAAGAGTTAAGAAGGTGCTACCACATCATCCTTCTCACCAGGTATAAAAAATAATGGTTAAGGGGCGCCTGGGTGGCGCAGTCGGTTAAGCGTCCGACTTCAGCCAGGTCACGATCTCACGGTCCGTGGGTTCGAGCCCCGAGTCAGGCTCTGGGCTGATGGCTCGGAGCCTGGAGCCTGTTTCCGATTCTGTGTCTCCCTCTCTCTCTGCCCCTCCCCCGTTCATGCTCTGTCTCTCTCTGTCCCAAAAAAAAAAATAATAATAATAATAATAATGGTTAATACAGTTCATGTACCTATTGCTATATGACAAAGCACTAAAAATCATACTGCTTTAGACTAATAACCACTTTATTTCCCATGATTCTGTGGATTGGGGAGGTGCTGGTTCTGCCATTCTCTCCTGGGCTCATATTCCGCCTTCTAAGTTGGCTGAGCTTTGGGCTCAGTTGGGAAAGCAAGAATGGTTAAGTCTCTTTCCATGTGGACTTTCACCCTCACATGCTGTTGGTGATGATGACTTGACGTTAGAGGCTTCAGTATGCAAATATTTATCAAGCATGTGACTGTGGTACGTTTACTGATAGATTATTAGTTAAAGCAAGTCTCACAAACAAGCTTAGTTTCAAGTGGGAGGGGCCTACACAAGAACATGGAGAGGCGGGACTGGGAAGTTCGATTCACTGAAGGACATTAACCATAATAATTAGAAGTAGTGTACTTTAAAAGTTATTTGATAGAATATTCTGACTAGAAACTACTGTTTTGATTAAGCTGCAGTGGTAGCTTCACCTGAAACCATATGTAGAAATAGGACTCTTATTTCATATTCAATTACTGCGTTTTGTGTTAAAGCTCTATTATAACAAGAAGAAAAAGTTGTATAGATTTAAAAGAACTATTACATATGGTAAATCTGTAACTAAATAAGCAATTATAGATGTGAAACACCACTATGAATCAGAAAGTCACAAACTCAGAATGGTCAAATAATAAGAAGATATGAAAGAAGAATTAACTGAAGATTGAGGATTTTTTAAAAATTGACAATGTGCAAAATGAAACCATAATGAGAAACCACTACATATTTCTTAGAATGGCTAAAATGAAAAAGATTGCTAAAGCCAAGTGTTAATGAGGAAGTAGAACTAAAAATCTCATATGCTGTTGGTAGGATTGTAAAAATAGGACAACCACTTTGAAAAACACACTCCTAACATGTGATTCAGCCATTCTACTCATAGGTATCGGTCCAAAAGAAAAGAAAGCACAGGTTTATACAAATACTTGAAAATTATGTTCATAGCAGCATTATTTGTAAAAGCGAAAACCCAGGAACAACTGAAAGACACATCATTAGGTGAATGGATGATCAATCATCATAAGATAGTAGTAAGCAATAAAAATGAACTATTGATAAATGCAATAACACAGATGAACCTCAAATTAAATATGCTGCATAACAGAAGAAAAAGTGACCTAGCCAAAGAAAAAGTGCATGCTGTATGATTCCATTTATATAAAACTCTAGAAAATGTAAACTATAGTGATAGAAGGTAGATAAGTAATCATCTGAGGAAAAAGAACTGGGAGGGAAGAGTTATAAAGGGACACAAAGAATATTTGGGGAGTGATATGTTCCTTATCTTGTATGTAGTGATGATTTCATAACTGTATATATATGTCAAACACAAAATTGTACACTTTAAGTATATATAGGTTATTTAACGTCAGTTATACTTCAATAAAGCCATTTAAAAGTGTGTGCACACACATTACAGGTTTTTTTGCTACAATTTATAATTCTAAATGGAGAGTTATGTCAGTATATCAAGGAAGTTGTATTAACAAATAAAACTGACAGTATTTTAATTTTTTATGCTACAACATAACAGCAATTGAATACACTGGCTCAGGTCACGATCTCGCGGTCCGTGAGTTCGAGCCCCGCGTCAGGCTCTGGGCCGATGGCTCGGAGCCTGGAGCCTGTTTCCGATTCTGTGTCTCCCTCTCTCTCTGCCCCTCCCCCGTTCATGCTCTGTCTCTCTCTGTCCCAAAAATAAAAAAAATAAAAAAAAATAAAAAAAAAAAAACCACGTTGAATACACTGGCTCAACTGAATGCATAAAACCAGGAGGAATCAGGTTCTTTATGGCTCAGTTTAACCATGTGCTCGGGCTACGATGTACTTAGAGCTTGTTTCTATCTGATCGTTGTCCATTTTGCTCTTTCTTCGCTAACCTAACTATCTCAACTCTTCCTTATACCCCCATTCCAACAAGGTATCTTCACTCTCCTTTCTAGGTAAAATTCTTTAATTACTAGTAATTTTTATTGGCATTAACCTTTCTTTTTAATAGTTCTGATTTTGAATCAGGATTATTGCTCTGATTACAACATGGCATAAATTTCCTCCACACTTGTTTTCCCCATAAACTCGGCTTTAGTATGAAATTTTGCTGAATGTAAGCGTGCTGCTCCTCCAAATACACTTTATATTCTCTGCACCCTGCTTCCTGCCTTGGGAGATCGACCCATACTATAGAGGTTGCTAAATGGGCTCTCTGAACCTTCAGAACCCAGCCTCTGGCTTCTGGCTGGGTTCAGCCTGAGGGAGCCATCTAGAGAAAAGAGAGTAAAGTTGGTACACCTCTGACTGCTCTATCTCTACCAAATCCTTCCACCAGAGGCCACTGCTTCTGGATGTGACCCTCCTGACAGGGCTCCCTTTTCAGGCTCTGCTAATGGCTCTCTCCCCTTGTCTGAAAATGGTAAAAGGTCTCAGCTCCCGCATGGTTCACTGTAACTTTCCTCAAAATATCCAATTTGAGTATGTCGTCTGTTTCTAGGCAAGACCCTAACAAAACAGGTTTTGAGGAATACATATAGCATATAATAGCAAATAAGGAATTTCTTTCTAAAAACTAAGCCAACTTTCCTTTGGTTTGGTCACTTACATACAACCATTTTGGTAGGCCATTTGAGATTTGTGCCAATTTCAGGATCACAAGGAAATATACAGCAGTATCTGTAAATATGACCTTACAACACACCACTTAGGAGTGTCCATAGTTCAGATACTATTTTTTGAAATAAATACATTTTAAAAACTTTCCCGGGTTAAAATATAACATAATAATATGTGTCTCAGTTTACAGATTTGTCCAGCATGTGTTTTAAAACTTTATAAGTGTGAGTCAAGTATGTAGTATCCTGGCTCTCTTCCTTCCCCCATGGGAAAATTAAAAATTTGCTTTAAGTAAGTGAACTTGGTAAATGTTGCATAATTAACATTCATGCTAATGACTTTTGTTTACTAAAGGCAGTGTAACATTTCAAGATATATAAAGTATATCTCTAAGTCCATGAGAGAAAGCACTGTAATGTAATGTCATCTTCTAATGTCATTATAAGATATAAGTAATAGTAATGTCATCTTATTTCTTTAAGATTTCATTACATTTACAATTAGATGAATAGGGCATACTCTAGATAATAAATACTAAAGTCCAGAGGCTCATGAACAATCCATGATATTCGATACCCTACTATACAGACTGATTGCATTAAAAACCGCTATGCCAACGTGGCAGCTCTGATTAGTGATATGTCAAAGATTTTTATGTAAAAGCCCATTCTTTGAAAGCAGTAAAGAGAGCCAGAGAGCCATGCAGAGAACTAGAAGAAAATGCAGAACACCCACAGGAGGGAAAAATACCAGAGAGATGGGCAAGTGAAAGAGTTGTGCTTGAAAGAAGGCCAAGGAACTGCTTGGAAAGCGCATGTATTAAAAAAACATCAAAGACTGGAAGACTAGCATAAATCTCTCTTTTGTGTCTGCAGAAGCAATACCAGCCCCAAATGTGATTTCCTCATTCCTCATGAACACAATAGGATGAAAATTAGTCCAAACTCAAAATACATAGTATCACATGTAAAATCATTGGTGACATTTCACAACAAAAAGAAACATTGCATACCTATTATCCCAAGCAATCTCCCTTCTACTTCTAATTAACAGAACTTTTATTTACTTTAGACACAACATGAAATAAAGTCTCTTCAGTGACACTTCAGGACACTGAAACTGTGCTTAACTTCTACCCAAATAACTACTGCTTTCAGGCAGTGGCTACCAAACACCCATCCCATGGAATCCTGCCAATCCAAGATGACTCTTTGGCAGTCTGTAAAAAAAAAAAAAAAAAAACTGCAAAAAATTAATCCTTTGAACTAACTGTATTATATTTAATGAACAGTCTTTAATTTTTAAATTAAGACTTTACTCTTATATACAGCTAACTTACTTTGCTTTTTTTCAAGGTGAATTTAAGATAAAAACAGGTATTTTATGTTTTTTACATGTCTTTGGTTGCCAAATTTCAATTTTTCTGATTATTAAAATCCAATCTTGGAAATATGGCCAGAGAGTGCCTATTTAATAAGAGATAAGGGATTCCAAACTAAATGAAATGAGGAAATTTTCTCACTCTTACAAGAATTTCTCACCACCAAATGGATATATGATAGAAGTCTCTGGAACAGCTTTGTTTTGTTTGTTTGTTTAATTTATTTATTTATTTTGAGACAGAGAGAGAATGCGCAAATTGCACAGAGAGAAAGGCATAGAGAGAGAGAATCTCAAGCAGGCTCCACACTGTGAGTGTGGAGCCCAATGCGGGGCTCGATCTCACAAAGAGTGAGATCATGACCCGAGAGCTAAAATCAGACACTTAACTGACTAAGCCACCCAGGTGCCCCAAGATTTTCTTTATCTTTATCAGGAGACAAACTATGTGATGTTCAACATTCTTTCCATTTCCAATTTTCTATGATTCTGTCATTATAAAGGACATATCTCTATTCCATATAATGTATATAAAGTGATGACAGTGTATTATATGATTAAACATTCTTTAAGGTCTGCAGTCAGCTGTTAAATAATGTTACTCTTTTGCTACATTCTAGGAGCCATTTAGCATACAGTATACAATGAACTCTGGTTTTCCTAAAAGAGTGTATATTCTGTAGTATACTGTCTGTACTTCTCCCCTCATATTATTACACCAAGCACTGACTTAATCCCTGGATCAGTAGCACAACAAACATTATCTCCCCCAAAACCTAAATGGCTTATCTGGAATTATTATGGAATCACATACACACAAACAATAATAATAATTTAAAAATTACTAGAATACCAAAATATATATTTTAGTGATAGTCATGAATGCAATTTAAAACTGCGGGCTAGGGACACCTGGGTGGCTCAGTCGGTTGAGCATCCAATTTCGGCTTGGGTCATGATCTCGCAGCTCTTGAGTTAGAGCCCCACATCAGACTCTGTGCTGGCAGCACACAGCCTGGAGCCTGCTTCAGATTCTGTGTCTCCCTCTCTCTCTTCCCCTCCCCTGCTCATTCTCTCTTTCTCTCTCAAAAATAAATAAACATTAAAAAATAATAATAAAATAAAACAAAAAACTGTGGGCTGACTACAACATACTTATATAAAAAGGATAAAATATGAGGAAGACTAGGATTATTTCCATAGCAATTACCCCTTCCTTGAAAAGGCACTATAAATTTATAAAAATAAAAAATTATAATCCAATCAAATCGAAAGAAAATGCTGTTGACTTTTCATAAGAATAATTTAATAAGCAGTATAAGCAACTGACAATGTCCATAGCAACAGGTTCTCAATAAAGTATTTGCCAGAGAAATGGATGGCAATGGACACATCTTGTACATCTCCACAGGGGGAAGGAGGAGGTCTTAAGACTGTGCACCACTGGTTTGGAAGAAGGTATCAAAACCCAGGTGCAATATGTATGGCTTCTCAGATTAAGAGACTTTTTTTTTTTTTTAACTTAAATTCAAGTTAGTTAACATATAGTGTAGCATTGGTTTCAGGGGTAGAATTTACTGATTCATCACTTACATATAACACCCAATACTCATCCCAACAAGTGCCCTCCTTAATGTCCATCACCCATTTAGCCCATCCTCCCACACACCTCCCTTCCCCAACCCTCAGTTCTCTGTATTAAGTCTCTTGGGGCACCTGGGTGGTTTAGTAGGTTGAGCGTCCAACTTCAGCTCAGGTCATGATCTCGCAGTCCATGGGTTCAAGCCCTGCATCAGGCTCTGTGCTGACAGCTCAGAGCCTGGAGCCTGCTTTGGATTCTGTGTCTCCCTCTCTTTCTGTCTCTCCCCCACTCACACTGTCTCTTTCTCTCTCAAAAATAAACATTTAAAAAATATTTTTTTTTAAAAAAGTCTCTTATGGTTTGCCTCCCTCTCTGTTTTTATCTTATTTTATTTTTCCTTCCCCTGAGATTTTCTCAATCATAAAAAATGATTTCTATATTTTGGAGCTACTAATATTCAAATAAAGCGCTAGTATGAATATAAAGCAAGCTTATTAAAATCTATTCACTAAAAAATAAATATTTTGAGGGCCTACTAGATAGAAGGCATTGTGCTTAATAACAAGAAGATAATAAAGTCAAGACAAAGTCAACATTCTCAAGGTGCATGTGACATTAGACAGTATCTCAAGCAGCCACTGCATGAATGTATGGCTTTCTCCATCTCCATTTGATTCAGTCACTTCTCTTTTAATTATTCTCCTACCTTTCCATTAGTTCAGTTTTTTCCTTTTCCTTCCTCAATGGTTCCTTATATCAACCACCTTTATGTCTATGAACTTGAGTTTATTTTTTTTAAGTGAACTCCACACCCAACGTGGGGCTCGAACTCATGATCCCAAGATCAAGAGTTGCATGCACTACCAAATCAGCCAGCCAGGCACCCCAAACTTGAGTTTCTTAATTCAAACTACAGCAATCTACCCTTACCTACAGTTTCATTTTCTGGATTTCAGTGTTACCCATGGTCAACCATGGTCCAGAAGCAGATGATCCTCCTTCTGAAGTACCATGAGAGGTCAATAGTAGCCTAACTACATCATAACACCTACTTCATTCACCTCACTTCATCTCATCACATAGGTATTTTATCATCTCACATTGTCACAAGAAGAAGAGTGAATACAGTAATAATAAGATATTTTGAGAGAAAGAGACCATTACATAACTTTTATTACAGCATATTGTTATAACTGTTCTATTTTATTATTGTTGTTAATCTCTTATTGTGCCTAATAGGGGCACTTGTACCCCAGTGTGTTTTTTTTTAATGTTTTTATTTATTTTTGAGACAGAGACAGAGCATGAGCGGGGAAGGGGCAGAGAGAGAGGGAGACACAGAATCTGAAGCAGGCTCCAGGCTCTGAGCTGTCAGCACAGAGCCCTACGCAGGGCTCGAACTCACAGACTGTGAAATCATGACCTGAGCTGAAGTCGGACGCTTAACCGACTGAGCCACCCAGGCGCCCCGTACCCCAGTGTTTATAGCAGCACTCTCAACAATAGCTAAATTATGGAAAGAGCCTAAATGTCCATCAACTGATGAATGGATAAAGAAATTGTGGTTTATATACACAATGGAATACTACGTGGCAATGAGAAAGAATGAAATATGGCCTTTTGTAGCAACATGGATGGAACTGGAGAGTGTCATGCTAAGTGAAATAAGTCATACAGAGAAGGACAGACTCCATATGTTTTCACTCCTATGTGGATCCTGAGAAACTTAACAGAAGACCATGGGGGAGGGGAAGGAAAAAAAAATGGTTAGAGAGGGAGAGAGCCAAAACATAAGAGACTCCTAAAAACTGAGAACAAACTGAGGGTTCATGGGGGGTGAGAGGGAGGGGTGGGTGGTGATGGGTATTGAGGGCACCTGTTGGGATGAGCACTGGGTGTTGTATGGAAACCAATTTGACAATAAATTTCATAATAAAAAAATTAATTTAAAAAAATCTCTTATTGTGCCTAACTTATAAATTAAACTTTACCATGGGTATGTATGTACAGGAAAAAACAGTATATATAAGGTTCGGTACTATCTATGGTTTCAGGCATCCACTGGGGGTCTTGGAACATACTCCCCCTAGGAAACGGGGGACTACTATACCTTAGATACACTCATATCCTCCTTTCAAGTGCCTTCCATTTTTGTTACTTTATTTAAAATTGGAATGGGGTGGGAGCACTTGGGTGGCTCAGTCAGTTGAGCATCCCACTCTTGATTTCAGCTCAGGTCATGATCTCACCGTTCAGGAGATTGAGCCCTGCATGGGGCTCTGCAGTGATAGCACAGAGCCTGCTTGGGATTCTTTCTCTCTCTCTCTCTCTGCTCCTCCCCCACTCACACACACTCACTCTTTCTCTCAAAATAAATAAATAAACTTAAAAAAAAATTGGAATGGGTGGGGAGGGAACATGCCCTGTCTTGAAATTACTTTGCATTAGACAAAAGTTGGCACTACACTTCATTAAATAAGAGTATTTCTAGGCCTTGGTAACCACAGTGCAATGTGGTTTGGAGAACATCGATTAAGGAAGCATTTTCCTGATTGATGAAAAATAACTCATTTATGATCATCTACCTCTTCTGGAAGGTTATGCAGTGTATTAATGTAGCACATAATAAAAACAACAAAAAAATTTTATGTATTTCTTAAATTAGCTACTTCTATTTTCCAATCTCCATGTGCTTTGCATGTTCCTGCTATCATGCAAAGAAGATCCCCTCTGCATTTAATAAAACAATGTGTTAAAACAAACAAACAAACAAATCAGGGAAGTCCCTTTACACTGAAAAACTTCCAGCTAAGTAGCTATGTAACAGTATGTGTCACTCTGTTTAAAACAATAAAAGTAAAATCAACAACAAAAGTATACTCCACTTCTACAGAAATATACTGAGACAACATATGCACATAACAAAAACTCTACTAAGAAGTTACTGTTTAAATAAGAGTGTAACTTATTTGCTAATTTTAAAATAATTCTATTATTAACTCTAAAAATAACTGGCCAGAAAATAGGAAGGTTGGATGCATGAACAAGAAGTTAGGGCACCCTAAATGCAAAGGTATGTTCCATCTACAGACCTGGCAAGTGGGCAAAGGTCTGGGTCCACAACTATGACTGAATCTCACTTAGTTTCAGTTTCTTCATGTATAAAATGAGAATAGCACAATCTCCTCCACAGTCTTAAGATTAAATGATGTTACATAATGGAAAATATGTAACAGACTAGATACATAGTAGGCATTCAACATTTGCTTTCCATTCCCCAGTGCTATAATAGCATAGTCAACAAGCATATGCCTCATAAAAATTTTGAGTTATAACTTTTTTCTAAATCCCAGAATCTGGGAAACAGATTTTAAAAGAATTGACCTATAATTAGACTCGTTATTATATTCAACTTTGGAGTTATTAAAAAGTGTCTAATCCGTTCAACATCACCATCTTCTAACCCACTGCACACTTAGAATTAACTCTTAAAATGTGTACATATTCACAAAGCACTAGCTCAGAGAGAAAATTCTATTCACCAGCAAGCATAATGCAACACTTGCAAGAAACACAAGACAATCCTATGTGGAAATGTCCTTGAGACAATAAACATTCTGACAAAGATGCTACATACAGTTGTTTATTATATTCAGATCAGCAAATAAGTGAAAACAAAATGAGTATTTCCTGCCATCATCTTCCATTAGAAAGAAAGGTATAAAACAAGAGAGAAAAAAGACAGCATGCAGGCAAGAGAAAGCTTATATATAATAACAAGACTCGCTAGAAGTTACAGAAGTTACAGTCCACGAAATGACTTGTGAACTTAATTCAAAAGTATCTTTGCATTTATTCATCAATAACCACTCTTAAAACCACCCAGCAAATGATACACACATATAGAAGTCTCTTGCTAGAATGATTCCTCTTCTGTGAAATAATTTAAGGAGCAGAAATGAGAAGAGGAAAATAAATGTCTACAATAGATATATTTTCTTAAATAGGCAAATTCTATTTTAATCAGGACTACATTCACTGCCCCTGTGGTGATTAATTTTGTGTCAATGTGGCTAGGCCACAATAACCAGATTTGGCCAAATAATATTCTAGATGTTTCTGTCAAGGTAGTTTTACATAAGATTAATATTTAAATCAGTAAAGTTTGATTCTTAAGCAGATTATGCTCTATAATGTGAGTGTGCTTTATCTAGTCAGTTGAAAGTCTTAATATGAAAAAACAAACAAAAAACTGACCTCCTTGGGGGAAGAAAGAATTCTATCTTTGGACTGAAATTGCAACTCCTCCCTCAGTGTCTAAATTTTGGACTTGCCAGCCTTCACAATCATGAGCCAATTTCTTGAAATCTCAATCTCTCTCCTTCCCTCTTTCTCTCTTTCTCTGTCTCTGTCTCTGTCTCTCTCTCCCACCATACACATACACACACATATATCCCACATGATACTGGTTTTGTTTCTAGGGAGAACCCTAACTAATATGACTCCCATTCCATTAAATTCAACCCTCAATAAATGACCTCATCACCAACTACATATAATCACCTTACTCTTCCTTTTTGTCTTATTTTTTTTTATAAAATGATCCCTCAATAAATGAATCTTGTAAAAACAAAAACAATCTCCTTAATCATACAGTTAGCAGGGTTGATAAGGAATGGAAAACCTTTCAAGAACTGCAAACCCAACCCAGCAGGTAGGCAAATGCCTTCTACGAATACATCTTTCTGTGGAGTTTCCACAGGTCTACATGCACTTGAACTTAAAGGGCCAAACATCAGGAAAACTGAAATCAACAAAGTTTCCCTCCAGCACAGCAGCTTATCTTCTTCTCTGTGACACCCATTCTTTTTCAGCACCTTTGTCAACACATCAGTGCCCTAATTCTCACCCTGGCTTCAATATAGTATTGAGTTGCTCTAGCCAGATTATCATCTCATTTTTTGCATCTTCTCAACTCCAGGATTCCCATTTGGTTTTCTATAATTTCTAACTCCTTACTGAAATCCTTTATCTGTTGAGTCATTGTTACCATGCTTTCTTTAATTTTAGAAACACAACTCATTTAGTTCTTAGAACATATTATGTGAATATAATATGGTGTAACAACTCTAGAAATCTGTCTTCCTCCACCATGTGCAGCTACTAATGTCTCTGCTCTGCTCTGCTTTTCTTTAATTCTTGTTATTTTAAAGCCTAGTTTCCTGGAGTTGCCCCTGTGTCTATGTAGCTTAGCCAATGATTCAACAGAGAATTTACTTAAATACTCAATAAAGGTTGTCATCCTTTCCAAAAGGATCTATGTGTGGTCAGGGTAGTATATCCAACATCCAGAACAGTTTCAAGTCTCCCCACATTTTAGTTTAGTCTCCACTGTGGAAAGCCATCATAAAAGTTACTATAATAAAAAAACACAGAAACTAAAAAACATTTTCCTTAATGATGCTAATCTTTTATTTCAAAACTGAATTCTGTTCAATTACTTGTTTTCTTTTGTCTCCTACTGTCACCCTGCATATGAGAAAACAGTAGGCAGAGAAATAACAAGGCCTGAGCCACAGGAAACCCTAAATATGTTTTTAATTCCTTTCTCTTCTCTCTTGTAAGAGCATTGTCTTATGGTAACAAAGATTTTAGGATAGCAAAATTCACTCTCTGGAATAACAATATAAACTTTTAATAGTGGTTCAAAGAATTTTTTTAATTTCCTTACCCAGAAGATCCAGTGCTCTTACAAACACCAAGGAGGGGCCTTTTTTCAGCAAAGTTGTCACACTTTTGAGTACCTGATAAGGAACATAAAATAAAATGTAAAATAAAACTTTGAGAAATATTCTTGTGTATTTTCCATTATCTTCATGCTCTCAAATTATTTACAGCTGAAGAGACAGCAAAACATTCATTATAAATTGACATAATTTATATACTTGACTGAACAAAAATAGAACAGCTATAAGTAAAACATAACTATTTTTAAAGTGGAACCAGCATTTAAAATATCTTTTTTAAAAAACTGGCACCAACTTCAATCTTATACACATTCTCCATGAGATCAGAAACCTCTTCCAACTCCACCAACTAATTACCTAAGACTAGTATAATTTTCATGTCAAAACTAAATAAAGGTAGGTCAGGCCAGAAAAATTATAAAATTATAGGCCATTATCAATATACATAAATGCAAAATTCCTTTTTAAAAATGTAAACTGAGTAGCAATATATGAGAAAAAACAAAGTCTCATAACAAAGTTGGATTTACTCAAGTTATAATTTCACATTACAAAACCTACTAATGTAATTGCTTATATTAGCAATGTAGCAGATGCAGAAAAAACATTCTATTCTGCACTATTCTATATACGATCCTGTATTCATCTAGTCATGATGAGAACAAAAGAAAACAAAAAAACTTGTTTTCTTGTCCAAATAATGATTATTTACAAAATATTCTACAACAAAATCATAGGTAATGCTTTCAGAGTACTGCCATGAAAATCAGTAATAACACAAGGATATCCAATTAAATGTTCTATTCAACCCTATTCTGGAAGTCCTAGACAGGATAATAACAATAAATGAACTCAATAATATTGCTGGATATAAAATCAATGTAATAGCAGCAACAAGCAGAAGAATAAAGTCAGGAGTCAGAACCACAAAAAAAAAAAAAAAAAAAAAAAAAAAAGATGCTCAACCTCACACATGAGAGAAATTCCACTTAAAACTATATTGAAATTTGCTAATTTTCAGAAGTGATAATGGTACTATGGTTATAATTTTAAGATTCCTTATCTTTTGGAAATAAATAATAAAATATTAACCAATAAGCTGGCATGATATCTGGGAGAGGATAGTTCACAATTTTCTGGATAAAGGGGAATAGATGTTAATGAAATAAGATTAGCCATAAAATGATGGGTAATAGATTATTAGAGATTGATATACTATTTTTACTACTTCTGAATAAATTAGAAATTTTCCATTAAAAATGTTTAAATTATACTTATAAACACTGACCTTTACATAAGACCTTCTCAAAAAAATCCAAAAGTTCTGTAAAATTTTCTGGTTATATCAATCAGTTATAAATGCAAATAGCCTCCAATACAGAAATATCACTGCTAAGATTTCATCCTACATATATACTCAGCCATGAGGAAAGTAACTTGTATACAAAATTATTCACTATAGCATTTTTGTAACAGCAGAGGACTAGTAAGTTCTAAATATATAACGAAGTATTTCCTATAGCTGTAAAAGAATAAATGTATGCTCTATGAAAATATGGAATGAAATCTAAAATATATATATATAATAACAGAAAAATACAAAATATTGTCCCATTTTTTGTATAACATGGAGAAAAAAGACTTATTTGCATATAAACATATCCACACACTCTAAGATACATACAAAATCTTATCTAATGGCCACCAATGGGAGGGAGAAGGGAAAAAGCAAAAGATAGAGAACAAAAATGGGAAAAAAAGCTTTTCATAGTCTATATACTTTATACTTTTTAATTTTAAAACCATATGAACATGTTAATTTCCCCCCAAATTTTGCTTTGTTTTGAAATAAGGAGACAAATGCCAGCAGACACCAGTATGTGTTTATTTCACTTTCTGAGATAAGCTGGTAGACTGAAGATATGCATTTCATTTTGTCCGTTCTGAAAATTCCAGTGAAAGCATATTAAATCAAACAGGGTTAAAAACTATATAATAACACCAACAAATACTGGAACTAGATAAGTGATAACTAACTTAGCAGTCCTAAGTGAAAGTTCAAGCTACTCTTGGGAGAAAAAACAGAATCTGAGACTCAAATTACTTGACACCTGATTATACCAGGTATACCTGAGATTTATCCTTATACAGTTAGGAGATTGTAAAGGAGTTTGTAAGCTTTCTCTGGAGAATTTAACAAGTCAGTCCATGAATAAAAGACCAAAAGACACTGTCAGTCAGAAGACCCCAACAAAGAGCACAACTAAAGCACCAAACAATAAATTAAAAATTGACAAACACATCACAGAACTTTCAATCAGGTTTTTAGTTTGTCACTTATAAATATGTGCAGACAAGGAAAAGGAAAACAATCATCTGCAAAGTGGCTAACTCTATACAGGAAGAAAAACATCTATCTATCTATCTATCTATCATTTCTAAGATATAAGAGAAGCTATTTTAGGCATGGAACAATACAAGAATGCAATGAAAATGGACTCTTGGAGAATAAAAGAGAACTCCTGGAAATTAAAAAACAAGATAGATTATTTAATAAACTCAACACAAGGGTCAAAGGTAAAACTGAGAAAATGTCTCAGAGAGCAAAAACACAAAACTAGAGGAAAATGGCATTAATCTACACACACACACATGAAATGTTAAAGGAGCAATCTCAAAAGTCTAATATATAAATAGGAGAAAAGGGAAAAAACAGAGAAAATAGGAAGAAATCATCTATGAAATGTTTCAAAAAAATTTTCACTGAACAAAAGTATATGAGTTTATAAGCCCTTTGAGAGTCTAGAACAATTGATTGAACAGATCAACCCCAATGTGTATCGTTTCAGGATAATGGCAACAAGAAGTTTCTACAAGTCTCCATGGAGAAAAAACAGGTTGTTTACAGAAGCAAGAATTCCAGTGGCTACTCTAGGTATTATATAACATCAAAAAAAAAACCCAGCTAACATCATATAAACTGAATGCTTTCCCCCTAAAATCAGAAACAAGGCAAGAATATCCATTCTCACCATTGCTATTTAACATACTACTGGAAGTTCTAGCCAAGGCAATAAGACAAGAAGGAAAGAAAAAAGGTATACAGATAAGAAAGGAAGAAATAAAAATCTTATGTGCTGATAATATGACTGACACATAGAATCAACATCAAACATAACAAAATAAAAAAGAAGCGAATTAGTGAGTTAGTTCAGCAAAGTTATAGGAGATACGATCAACATACAAAAATCAACTATTTCTTAGAACTACCCTACAACCCAGCAATTGCACTACTAGATATTTATCCAAGGGATACAGGTGTGCTGTTTCGAAGGGGCACATGCACCCCAATGTTTATAGCAGCACTATCAACAATAGCTAAAGTATGGAAACAGCCCAAATGTCCATCAACAGAAGAACAGATAAAAAAGATGTGGTGTATATATATATATGTGTATATATATATGTGTATATATGTGTATATATATATATGTGTATATATGTGTATATATATATATATACACATACATACATACATACACAATGGAGCATTACTGAGCAATCAAAAGAATAAAATCTTGGCCATTTGCAACCACGTGGATGGAACTAGAGGGTATTATGATAAGCAAAATTAGAGAAAGACAAATATCATATGACTTCACTCATATGAGGAATTTAAGAGACAAAACAGATGAACATAAGGGAAGGGGAGCAAAAAGAATATAAAAACAGGGAGGGGGACAAAACATAAAAGACTCTTAAATACAGAGAACAAACTGATGGTTGCTGGAGGGGCTACCGGTGGGGGATGGACGAAACGGGTAAGGAACATTAAGAAAGAAACTTGGAATGAGCACTGGGATGTTATACATAAGAGATGAATCACTGGAATCTACTCCTGAAAACATTATTGCACTATATGCTAACTAACTTGGATGTAAATTAAAAATAAATAATTAAAATTAAAATTAAAATTAAAAAAATAAAACAGGATATCCTATAGTGGATGTACCTGGAGCATATTATGCTGAATGAAATAAGCCTGACAAAGAAAAACAAATATTGCATAATCCCATTTAAATGTGGGATCTGCAAAGAATGAAACTAGACCTCTTTCTTACACCATTCACAAAAATAAACTCAAAATGGATAAAGGACCTGAATGTGAGACAGGAAACCATCAAAACCCTAGAGGAGAAAGCAGGAAAAAAACCTCTGACCTCAGCCGCAGCAATTTCTTACTTGACACATCTCCAAAGGCAAGAGGAATTAAAAGCAAAAATGAACTATTGGGAACTCATGAAGATAAAAAGCTTCTGCACTGCAAAGGAAACAACAAAACTAAAAGGCAACTGATGGAATGGGAAAAGATATTTGCAAATGACATATTGGACAAAGGGCTAATATCCAAAATCTATAAAGAACTCACCAAACTCCACACCCAAAAAACAAATAATCCAGTGAAGAAATGGGCAGAAATCATGAATAGACACTTTTCTAAAGAAGACATCCAGATGGCCAACAGGCACATGAAAAGATGCTCAACATCGCTCCTCATCAGGGAAATACAAATCAAAACCACACTAAGATACCACTTCACGCCAGTCAGAGTGGCTAAAATGAACAAATCAGGAGACTTTAGATATGGAGAGGATGTGGAGAAATGGGAACCCTCTTGCACTGTTGGTGAGAATGCAAACTGGTGCAGCCACTCTGGAAAACAGTGTGGAGGTTCTTCAAAAAATTAAAAATAGATCTACCCTATGACCCAGCAATAGCACTGCTAGGAATTTACCCAAGGGATACAGGAGTGCTGATGCATAGGAGCACTTGTACCCCAATGTTTATAGCAGCGCTTTCAACAATAGCCAAATTATGGAAAGAGCCTAAATGTCCATCAACTGACGAATAGATACAGAAGATGTGGTTTATATATACAATGGAATACTACCTTCAATGAGAAAGAATGAAATCTGGCCATTTGCAGCCATGTGGATAGAACTGGACAGTGTTATGCTAAGTGAAATAAGTCAGGCAGAGAAAGACAGAAACCATATGTTTTCACTCTTATGTGGATGCTGAGAAACTTAACAGAAGACCAGGGGGGGAAGGGAAGGGTGGGGAAAAAAGTTACAGAGAGGGAAGGAGGCAAACCATAAGAGACTCTTAAATACTGAGAACAAACTGAAGGTTGATGGGGGTTGGGGGAGAGGGGAAAGTGGGTGAGGGGTATTGAGGAGGGCACCTGTTGAGATGAGCACTGGGTGTTGTATGGAAACCAATTTGACAATAAATTATATATATAACACTGAATATAAGTTATATATTATATATTATCATATACTGAATATTATAAATTATATATATTATTATACACTGAATATTATAAATTATATGTATTATATATATATTGTATATATATATAACACTGAAAAAAATAAATGTGGAATCTGCAAAAATTGAACTTATAAAAGCAGAGAGTAGAATGGTGGTTGACGAGGACTGGGGAGTGGGGGAAATGACAAGATGTTAGCCAAAAGGTGCAGAGTTTCAGTCATGCAGGATGAATGTACTCTGGAGACGTACAGCATGGTGACTGTAGCTAATAATATTATATTGTATACTTGAATTTTGCTAACAGAGTAGATTTTATTTTCACCACACCAAAACAACACAAAAAAACAAAAAACAGTAACTATGTAAAATGATAGCTATATTAATTAGTTTGAGTGTGGTAATCATTTCAGGATATACACATACACGAAACATCAAACTGTAAACCTAAATATATGTAATTTGTAATATAATTTGGCAATTATACCTCACTGTAATGTATACCTCATTACAATGTAATGTATACCTCAATTATACCAATATGTAATGTAATTTGTCAATAATACCTTAATAAAGCTGGGGGGAAAAATCAGCTATTTTCATCTACTAGCAATGAATGTATGAAAAATGAGATTAAAGGTACAATAACAATTTGTACACCTGCAACTAATATTACACTAACTGGAATTTAATAAAAACTTCTTTAGAAAGTAAAATTACATTTATAATTGCTCTAAAATTAAATACTCAGGTATAAATCTAACAAAACATGTGTAGAGCTTATATACCGAAAACTACAAAATGCTGACAAAAGAAACGAATGACGATCCAAATAAATGGAGATATATAATTGATATAAGATACACAGATTAAGGGAACAGAAAAGCACCCATAAATATGGTCAACTGATTTTTATAAGGGGGAACAGCAATTAAATGGAGGAAGAGTAGTTGTCTTTTCAACAAATAGTCCTGGAGCAACTGGATATCCATAAGAAAAAAATAAAACCTAACCTAAACCATACACCTTATCCAAAATTAACTCAAAAGTGATCATAGATTTATATGTAAAACTATGTAGCTTTTAGAAGAAAATTTAGAAGAAAACCTGCAGGACCTAGAAGAGTCTCAGACATACACAACATAAAAAGTATGATTCACAAGACCAAAAAAAAATCAATAAATTGGATTTAATTAAAATTAAAAACAAGCAAAAAACTTTTAATAATAAAAAAAAGCTACACTTTGGGGGAAAAAAATACTTACAATACACATGTAAACTCAACACTAAAAAAAAACATACAATCCTATCAGAAAATGGGCCAAAGACATAAAGAGATATTCCACTGAGGGGCACCTGGATGGCTCAGTCAGTTAAGCATCCAACTTTGGCTCAGGTCATGATCTCACAGCTTGTGAGTTTGAGCCCTGTGTCAGGCTCTGTGCTGACAGCTCAAAGCCTGGAGCCTGCTTCAGATTCATTCTCTCTCTCTCTCTCTCTCTCTCTCTCTCTCTCTGCCCCTCTCCCACTCACACTCTATCTCTCTCTGTCTCTCAAAAATAAACATTAAAAAAACTTTTAAATAAAAAAAATGAGATATTCCACTGAAAAGATATGGGTAGCAAATAATACAGATGAAAAGACTGTCAACATTACCAGCCATCAAGAAAATGGAAATTAAGACCACAATGAAATACAATTGTACAGCTATTAGAATAACTAGAAGAGAAAATTATTACAGTGACAAATGTTGGCAAAGATGTAGAGAAACTAGATCTTTCATACATTCCTACTGGAAATGTAAAATAGTACAGTCCCTCTAGAAAAGAGTTTGATGTTTTCTTTAACAACAACAAAAACAACAATACATATACTTACCATACATCCCAGCAATCACAGTACTGGGCATTCATCCCAGAGAAATAAAAACGTATTTCCAAACAAACTTGTACACAAATGTTTATAGTAGTTTTATTTGCAGTAGCCAAAAAGTGAAATCATCCCAGATGTCATTCAACAGATGAATGATATCTCTATACCATGTAATATTAATCATTACAAAAATGAAACTGTTCATACACTGAACAACTTGAATATAACTCAGGAACATTGTGCTAAGTGAAAAAGCCAATCTCAAAACTTCACATACTGTGTTATTCCAGGTATGTAACAATCTTGAAATGACAAAATTATTATAGAAATGGAGAGCAGACTGATGGTTCTCAAAAGTTAGGGATGGTGGAAGAAGACACCATGAAGGAAATCGTTGTAGTGATGGTCTAGATTTGTATCTTTTTTGTGGTGGTGGTTAAAGCAATCTACACTTGTGATCAAACATCATGGAACTATGTGCACACATTCCAGCACTGTCGATTTCTTGGTTCACATATTATTCTATACTTATATATGATGTAACCAGTGGGAAAAATTAGGTGAAAGGTACACAGCACCCTTCTCTAGTATTTTTGCAACTTCCTGTAAATACATAATATTTCAGAAAACTCCTTGCTAGGATTGCTTTATAAATGTTTTTCTACAATATTAAATAATTTGGATTTTACTCTTTAAAAAGGTACATATGTCTTGCAGAAGAATGAAACTGGACCACTTTCTTACACCATACAAAAAAATAAATTCAAAATGGATGAAAGACCTAAATGTAAGACAGGAAACCATCAAAATCCTAAAGGAGAAAACAGGCAGCAACCTCTCAGCCACAGCAAATTTTTACTAAACATGTCTCCAGAGGCAAAGGAAATGAAAGCAAAAATGAAATACTGGGACCTAATCAAGATGAAAAGTTCTTCACAGCGAAGGAAACAAGCAACAAAACTGAAAGGCAACCAACAGAATGGGAGAAGATACCTGCAAATGACATACTAGATAAAGGGTTAGTATCCAAAATCTATTAAGAACTTCTCAAACTCAACACCCAAAACAAATTATCCAGAGAGGAAATGGGCAGAAGACATGAACAGACACTTTTCCAAAGAAGACATCCACATGGCTAAAAGATACATGAAAAGATGCTTAACATCACTCACCATCAGGCAAATACAGATCAAAACCACAATGAGATACTACCTCACACTTGTCAGAATGGCTAAAGTTAACAACTTGGGAAGCAACAGATGTTGGTGAGGATGCAAAAAAATTTTGTGCTGTTGGTGGCAATGCAAACTGGTGCAGCCAACTCTGGAAAACAGTATGGAGGTTCCTCAAAAATTGTTAAATAGAACTACCCTACAACTCACCAATAGCACTACTAGGTATTTATCCAAAGGATACAAAAATACTGATTTGAAGGGGCACATGCACCCTGTTTATAGCAGCATTATCAATAACAAATTATGAAAACAGCCCAAATGTCCATCAACTGATGAATGGATAAAGATGTGGCATGTGTGTGTGAATATATACATAATGTGTGTATGTATATATGTGTGTATATATATATATAAGAATATATATACATATATGTATGTATAGACAATATGCATTGTACATATATATTACGTATGTATATTTATACACATATGATATATATACACACATATACATATACACACACACACATATATACACAAACACAATCGAATGTTACTCGAAGATCAAAAAGAATGAAATCTTCCCATCTGCAACAATGCGGATAGAACTAGAGTATATCATGCTAAGCAAAATAAGTCAGAGAAAGAGAAACATCTATTATTTCACTCATATGTGGAATTTAAGGAACAAAACAGATGAACATAGGGGAAGGGAAGGAAAAATAAAGTAAAATAAAAATAGAGGGAGGTAAACCATAAGAGACTTAAATATAGAGAAAACTATATTTAAATTGAACATTGCTGGAGGGAGGTGAGTGGGTAACAGGCTAAATGGGTGATGGGCATTAAGGAAGGCAGTCGTTGGGGTGAGTACTGGGTGTTATATGTAAGTGAGGAATCACTAAATTCTACTCCTGAAACCAATATTACATTATATGTTAACTAACTTTATAAATGATTAATTTACTAAGGATTATGTGCTGTTATCCCTGCTAAACAAATAAATCAAATTTCACAATTAACAATGTAACTTGAGTGAAGCACAAGTTAACAATTAACTGGTCCAAAGCCCACAATATTTATGTTCCAAATTAATTACAGCTTGACTTCATCTATGCAAACCTAATTCTTCACTCCTACATATTTCACCTTCACTTTTAACAATAACTATTTTACTTCTGCTTCCTGGTCTCTGTAAGATCTTTACAGTTTGTACCTGTGTTATACATAACAACTTGATATTCTGATGAATGAAACATCATGTCTTTAAAATGCAAATAATACTGGCAAGAATAGTTTGATTGTTTTGCATTTCTCAAACCTAACCAGGAAGAACTCCCATTGGTTTCAGCTGACCTAACAGGTTACATAAGTACTCCCGACTTTGCACTAGAAGGTCAGCCACCTGACACTTACTGAAGACTTATACTCTTCATGGATATTCAGAGAAGATAGCCAAGCAAAAATTTTAAACCCTCTCCCTCAACACAATTTTAAAAACCTTAACTTGCAAAAAGCATAACCTCCAATGCAACTACTACCAAAACCATGCAAGTAGAAAAGACCAACGTCAACAATAAGCAAACAAATAATAACAGAACCTCCAAATCTATTTGAGGCATGCTTTTCAGTTTAAAAAAACAAACAAAACTTTAATTTTGGAGTTAGAAAACTAAAGTAACAAAACCTTAACTCTGCTTCAAATAATGTCATTGTAGATGGTTTGAAGAAATACAGTTTTTAAAGTGTTAGTATAAAAATCTACAATCTCATGAACACTATAGCTATTAACCTGATTTTTCATGCAGTATAAATAGGAGCATGTACTCTCCATGATGCCTAATGGAGTCATCACCCTCCCATAATGTAATCCTCCAAATTGTAGAGGATTAACTTTTTATATATAAAATTGTGTTTATTTGCATGTACAATAGAGAGAATGACGTTACACACACCTGTTCTACAGCATTTAACAGAATGTAGCATGATGATTGAAATGAAAAGCGGCTAGCCAAATCCATCAAATATAAAAACTATTGCAATCCTGTTGTAAAGTCCTTTTGTTAAACTCCTTTTATTCTAAATCCTTTTAATTCTGTCCTATAACACTAAAACATTTATAAAAAGCTTAAAATCCTAATAAATCGCACAATTAAAGTAATGAAAATGGGCTTGCCCACCAAGTCACAACTCCCCTCTCCCTCAACAAAATTCAAGACAGTTTGCATGTCAGAAAATGTTAAATAATATCCCCCACCATACATACCATTATAAACTCATTTAAACCAAAGAGTTTAAGCTCATAAATAAGCCTTGAAGATTTCAAGAAATCAAACAGAAACCACTTTTGCAAGGATCCGAAAACAGATCCAGAGGCAAATACAAATCCAAGTGATAATGAAATATTCCAACTCTACTATGACGCCTTGAACATAAAGATCTTACAAAGATCTTACATAAAATTTAAATGAGAATGTATTTTACAGAAAGATCCCATTGAACAATTTAATTCATCTTATCAGTTAATTAAACCATTTCCAAGCCTCCTCCATTTTTTCTTATTTTACTGAAATAATGTTCTTTTAGAAAAGATTTAATCCAACCCGTTTGTCCATGTCCAGTTTTCCTTATAGATTCTCTCAATGTGAGCTTCAAGTTGCAGTCATTATTCTGCAGATCTAAATTTTAGCTAGAAATATGATTCTATTGTCATTTATAGTCAAATTTTATTGTGTGTAATTTCAGATTCTTTCAGGATCTTTTCCCACTAAAAAATTATATTTTCTCACAAAATTTTCTACTTTATGCTTCAAAATAATCTCCAGTATAATCTGGGTAATCCTCATATTTGTATCTTACCTAAAAGAGAAAAATGCAAGGAATTTTTTAAGACAGAGAAGACAGAGATGAAGTTGGAGATGAGCAGGGAGATAGATACAGGAAACTAGATACAGAGGTTGCAGGTTCCATCAACCAACCACAAGGAGGATAAACAGGACAGAAATCTTATTACCTTGAACAATTTTATCTAAATATGACCACCAAAGACATATTTGCCATTTGCCTCAAACATCCAAAATATGTGTAATACATTTTAGCTTCCACGGTTTCAAAAAGTTTAATATATTAAAGACATTTTTTCATTACAGCTAGCTTTATTACCTTCCTCCATAAGTTAAAGTGTTCGATATGTGAAGTATCCCTTAATAATGGCATCACATGCTTCACTTTAATAATCTGGCCTTTGCGGCTCTTTCACAGATGAGACTCCTCAGACCCTAACAAACACAAAGTACAAAGCATCCATCTGACAGCTGAGTAAAATGATATTAAGAGAGGTTAAATAACTCGACCAAGTTGTTGTGCTATTAAATGCCACATGTGAACCTGAAAGACAGTCCAGAATTCCTTCCTTTGCTACCATTGGTCACTGAAAAAAGCTACTGCCAGAAAATTAGGATCAACTTCCCTGCTGAAAAATAAACAAAATTATTGGCAAAGGCTAATGTATTTAATCCCTTAGTGCTTTAATTCTTTCATCTGTAAAGTGAGGATAAATACCAATACCTCACATAGGATTGTTGTGAGGATTTAGAAAGATAATAAATGCAATGGACTAAGCAAGGTGCTGTAACATGTAACAACTCAATAATCTTGATGTAGTTATGATTGTTGCTGGCAACTCTAGTGTGGTGAATCCATTCATCTGCTTTTCTGGCAAAAAACAAAACAAAACAAAACAAAACAAAACAAAACAAACAAAATACTGTTCACATCCTTGAGTTTCTATTTGCTCTCCTATCATGGGGCCAGTATCTCTTTGACCTAACCCCCTCTGTGTCTTGTACACTCATAATGGAATACGCCAAGCACACTTCTGCCTCAGGAATGCTGCACTTTTCTGCTCTCTGCTTAGAAATACCAAGTTATGCCCTAGTTATGTGCATAGGTCACTTGCATGCTTTTTTTTTTTAGGTCATGCTAAATATTTTCCAATCAGAAAGATCATCGCTAATCATGTTCAGGCTCCTTACTCTGATTTTTCTTCAAAACACTTAACAGATTACATTATAATATATATCTATTTCTCTTTGGTAAATTATACCTGCATTAAAAATATGAAGCAAATGAGAAATTTGTTCAGTAGCAAAGGAAATAAACTGTGTGCATAACATTGATAATGGTTAATTAGAATGGTTAAGACTAGTGAGCTTTTCCTTTTTCTTATCTAAAATGTGACCAAAATATTTATAATTATTCAGGGAAAAAGGTATAGAGGAGTTTATTATCCCACTCTTTCTACCTTTCTGGGGCTTTGATGTTTTTCAAAATAAGAAGTTGGAATATATATGCATTAGAATACAAAGTAATCTACTTCATTCAAAATGTTAATTACATCCACTTTAGAAGTGATGGCCAATGCTACAACATAAAGGTTTTTAACAAGTTTTACCTCAAACTTTTTAGAAAAAGGTTTGCCTAAAACGCAAAATAACCTCAGAAAGGATAACTAATCTTTCATTTGAATTGCTGAACTACAAACGTGAACATGATCATGCACAGTCCCATATCAAAGTCAAATAATATTTACAATTGTTCATGAGTCTTAATCATGAATATAATAAATTTCTTACATATTCACATTGTATACATGTATATTTCACATTTCAAATAAAACATATGTATATTAAATACAGATTTTTTTTAGATGTGTTTTACAAAATGGGATCACAGTATACATATCATCTGAATCTTAGTTTCCTCACTCAATGCATCATGTACATCCCTCCAGGTCAACATCTAATGCACTTTTTCATAGCTTCCTAATATTCCATGGTGCACCCACAACATAATTTGACTATTCCTCTTAATGTGTGCATCCAGGCTGTCTGCTATAAACATTCTTGTAAATATATAGTATATCAGCATAGACTGATACTTCTGTTCCTATGAAGTAGACTTTCGAACATGAAACTGCTAAGTCAAAAGACATGTGTGGGATTGCTAGATGTATTTAATTTAATAAACACTGTTTGCTCATTTTCCAAAAAAGCTTTTAAAATTCACATTCCTCCTGGGGCACCTGGGTGGATAAGTTGGTTAAGCATCTGACTTTGGCTCAGGTCATGATCTCATGGTTAGTGAGCTCAAGCCACATGTCCAGCTTTGCACTGACAGCTCGGGGCCTGGAGCCTGCTTCGGATTCTGTGTCTCCCTCTCTCTCTGCCCCTCCCCCACTTGTGCGCGTGCACGCTCTCTCTCTCTCTCTCAAAAATAAATACACTTGTAAAAAAAGCATTAAAAAGCAAAATTAGTCTCAAACCATACATGTGACATTACATCACAGTTTATATTAATACAGAAACTCTGTATATACCAGAAAAGAATGTACATTTAGTTTAGAACAAATACACTCAGGTAAGAAAGGTAAAGAGGAAGTTCATGATGAAAATACTATTATATGGCTAGTATGAGAATAAAGGAAGCAAAACCACATTACCAAAAATCTAAAGATGCTTAGGAATTATCTATTTACAAATGTAAAAATTTACAAATGTGTAAATATAAATATGCATGCACTTAAAGACTTGATTTTAATTAGCTTAACATGTTAAGATTTAATGTAAAATATCCAAAGGCCAATGAACATGTTTTCTAGTCCTAAATTTTGATTTGAACATAATATAGTAAATAGAGCATGGAATTTGAAGTCAGACACAGGTGGACACACAGTAACACACAAAACTCATTTCTGCAACTAATTGCTTTATAACCTTAATTCTGAACTTTAGTCTCCACTTCTATAAATGAGATTCTACCTAACCTACACATAGCAAGTGCTTAATAAATGGCAGCTATTATAATAAAGTAAGATAAAATGAAAGAATTCTAGGGGAGAGCTGATGTTAAAAAGTTGGTGAAAAAGCACAAATCTTTCACCATAAACTAAACATAGCAGGCAATTATTAAAAAACAATGTTGAGCTTCACACAGTGCTATAAGCTATTTGAAAGAATGCAAGAGATAAACAAAAGTAGTCTTATTAAAGTCATACCTCCTCAATAGGAATTTCTGGACTTCAGAAAACTAGCACACATGAAATAATAAGAAGAAAACTAAATGATAGGCATTAGGTTCTCTTCAAGCACCAAATAGCTCATAGAGATCATCTTTGCTTGGTTGATAAGAAAAGTTTCATGGAGAATATCAAATTGGAATTAGGGGTCCATGAAGGATAAGAATATGTGGATAAGGAGAGGAAAAAAAATAAAAACATGGACACAAGAAATACAAATGAATCAACATAGGACTGAAGTCCAAAGTATGTATATGTTTAACTAGACAAGGATTTATTGTCAATTGACTAATATAAAGTTGATGAGTTAGGACTGGACCAGTTTGGACCCTAAAAAAGAGAGTTTGGAATTAAAGGTGATATACAACAATAAGCCTTTATCAAACAAGCAAACAAATAAAACTACTAGAGAGGAATTAACCAGCAGCATTATTTATAAAGACTCTAGTTAACAATGAGAAATCTGATGGAGAACTCAAGCTTATTTTTCTCCAAGTCCTTTGCAGTTCCACATAAATTCTAAATCAACTTGTTGAGGTGCTAGGGTGGCTTAGTCAATTAAATATCTGACTTTGGCTCAGGTCATGATTTCATGGTTCGTGAGTTCGAGCCCTGCATTGGGCTCTGTGTTGACAGCTCAGAACCTGGAGCCTGCTTCTGATTCTGCGTCTCCTTCTCTCTGCCCCTCCCTGCTCACACTGTGTCTCTCTCCCTCTCAAAAATAAACATTAAAAAAAAAAAAACAACTAAATCAACTTGTCAATTTCTTCAACACCCTAGTGTTTTGATTGGGATTTTGCTCAATCAACAAATTAATTAATCTGTATAATGAGTGCTCTAACACATTGGTTCTCAACCAGGGGTGATTTGACAATGCCAGGAGACATTTCTGATTGTCATGACTAGGGGCAGAGGAGGATATTATTCATTGCAGTCTCAAACCAGATAAAACTGAAATGTCCATTAACAGTAAAACAGACAAATATGATACATTCATACAGTGGGTAACTTTCACAGGGTCATCATACTTCTTCTTAATGGGACAGACAGTAAATATCTCAGGCCTGTGGGCGATGATGTCTCTGAAACAACTACTTAGCTTTGCCCACTTAGCACAAAAGCAGCCTTAGACAATATTTGAACATATAGACATGGTTGTACTGCATGAAATTTTATTAAAAAAAAAAAACAAAAAAACAAAAAAACAGGGAACCAGCTGTGGCCATGTCTGTCAGCCCCTGCTCTATGTCAGCCTCTATACTGCAGTGGGAGTTCACAAAGGGGACAGAAGTAGGTTGTGCTAGTGACATCTAATAGGTAGAAGCCAGGGAATGCTGCTAGACACCTAAAATTATGCAAGAAAGACCTTCGCAACAAAGAATTTTCTGGCAAATATGTCATTAGTGCTGAGAAACCCTGCTCTACAGTGATGGAAATTGGTAAGCTATAGCTTCAAAAAACAACATGAAGGCATTTGAAAACACATGTCTAAATAAGAAGCCATGCAAAAGAATGTATACTCCATGATTCTATGTAAGTTCAAAAACCATAGTGTTCAGGGGATGCATATTTGCAGTAGCTTAACAAAGAAAGGAACTATTCACCATAAAAATCAAAAATGGTGATTTCTTTAGAGGAAGGAAAGGAGACTGACTCGAATGAGTCACTTGGGGGCTTTGGGCTTGCTAACAGTGTTGTGGTTCTTATCCTCCATGTTGCTGAAAAGGTACTCATGTTACACTGTATATCTTAAGCTGTATATGTTAAACTGTATATGTCTTATGTACTTTTCTAAACCTGTTATAATTTACAATATAATCAGAAACCAAAAGTTATTTAAGTTAAATTTGACAGAATGGAAGATAAATTTAAGAAATCCTCCTCCAAAATTAGAACAAATGGAAAATGAAAGATAAAAAGCAAAATTAAATAAGAAAGTTATAGATGCCCAATATCTAACTTGTAAGAGTTCCAAAAAGAGAGAATAAGGAAAACAGAAGGAAATTATAAACAAAATAATACAACAATTTTCCAAAACTGAATAACATAAAGCCCTACACCCTACCCTCTATTCTCCACACAGCAGCGTATGATGCTATAAAAGTACAAGTCTGATTGATCTAATTTGCAAAACCCTCTAGTGGCTTCCCAACTCATTCAGAGATGGAAAATAAAAGCCAAAAATACTTATAATGGTTTACAAGTCCTACATCCTTTGGTTCATCATTTATTTCTCTCTCACTGGTCTCTTAACACCCCTCACCCTTTCTGTCTCACTAGCATCCTCTTTGAAGTTACCCGAATATGCAAACAATGTTCCCTCCTTGGGGTCTTGACACTCTGCCTGTAAAAGATGACTAATTTTTTCAAGTCCTAAGGTTATTTGACATTTAAAGCTAGGTAAATGATCTGTTCATTTTAGCCACTCTGACTGCCATGAGGTGATATCTGAGTGTGGTTTTGATTTGTATTTCCCTGATGAGGAGCAACGTTGAGCATCTTTTCATGTGCCTGTTGGCCATCTGGATGTCTTCTTTAGAGAAGTGTCTATTCATGTTTTCTGCCCATTTCTTCACTGGATTATTTGTTTTCGGGTGTGGAGTTTGGTGAGCTCTTTATAGATTTTGGATACTAGCCCTTTGTCCGATATGTCATTTGCAAATATCTTTTCCCATTCACAATGGAATACTATGTGGCAATGAGAAAGAAAGAAATATGGCCTTTTGTAGCAATGTGGATGGAACTGGAGAGTGTTATGCTAAGTGAAATAAGTCATACAGAGAAAGACAGATACCATGTTTTCACTCTTATGTGGATCCTGAGAAACTTGGCAGAGGTCCATGGGGGAGGGGAAGAAAAAAAAAAAGAGGTTAGAGAGAGAGACAGCCAAAGCATAAGAGACTCTTAAAAACTGGGAACAAACTGAGGGTTGATGGGGGGGTGGGAGGGAGGGGAGGGTGGGTGATGGGTATTGAGGAGGGCACCTTTCGGGATGAGCACTGGGTGTTGTATGGAAACAAATTTGACAATAAATTTCATATTAAAAATAAAATAAAATAAAGTTAGGCAAATGAGGGGCACCTGGGTGGCTCAGTTGGCTAAGCATCCAAGTCTTGATCTTAGCTCAGATCATGATCTCATGGTTCATGAGTTACAGCCCTGTGTTGGGCTCTGCACTAACAGCAAGCAGCCTGCTTGGGATTCTGTCTCTCCCACTCTCTGTCCCTCCCCCTCTCAACAAAATAAACTCTAAATAAATAAATAGATAAATAGATAAATAAATCTAGGTAAATGAGTGATTTCTAAAAAATAAAACTTAAATTTCAATAAAAAAAAGAACCTCTGTTGTTAAATGAATACACATTTAGGACTGTCCTGTCTTCCAATGAACTGATGTCTTTGTCTTTATGAAATGTCCCTCTTTATCCCTGGGAATAGTTGCTCTTAAGTCTCTAAATAAAGTCTTTACCCAATACTAATACAGCCACTCCGGCTTTCTTATTATTAGTTTCTACACAGTATAAATTTACCACCTGATTACCTTAAATGTATTGGTATCTTTATATTCAACATTTATTTTTTATAGACTGCATATAACTAGGTCCTGTCTTCTTTTGGATTAACTAAGTCTTGTTTAATATTCTATTTTATCCCTTCTATTGTATGATGAACTACATTTATTTGGTTTTGTTTTTTCCTTCTGCTTTTCCTTTTTTCTCTTGCTCTAACAACTGCAGTATGTGTCTAAGTTATTTCACTCATTATCAGGAAAATACAAATTTATCTTCAAATAATATAGTATTTCATCTATAATGCAAGACTCTCCTAACAGTATATTGTTCTTCTTTTTTTTCCTTTTTTTTTTTTCTTTTAGAGAGAGAGAGCGCGCGTGCGAGCAGCACTCACACGCACACTGAGCAGGGGAGAGGGGCAGAGGGAGGGGGAGGGGGAGGGGGAAGGAGAGGGAGAGAGAGAGAGAGAGAAAGAGAGTCAGAGAGAATATCTTAAGCACTTTCCATGCTCAGTACGGAGCCTGATGAGGGGCTTGGTCCCACGACCCTGGGATCATGATCTGAGCTAAAATCAAAAGTCAGATGCTCAACTAACTGAGCCACTCAGGCACCCCAAGTATATTTGCTCTTTAAACCACTAGTTATCCTCATATGCTGTTCATTCTTAATTTTCAGTTCCTATTTAAGGCAAAAACAAAAACAAAAAACTAAGTATCTGGTGCGGGTTTCTTTTCCTTTTGTGAAGGTTAGCCTGTTTTCTAGCTAGGTTGTTCACCTGGTTGAATTCTTGGCAGAAATGTCTTTGTGGAACATGATAAAGGCAATGACAGAAGGACAGAAAGAATTAAAAATATGATATTCAAAGAGATAAGCAGAGAATTCTCCAGAATTATGTAAAGGCAACAATCCTGTGATCCAATAAGCTTAATAAATCTCTAGTAGAGTAAAAAGAAATTCACACCTAGAAAAAAGCCTGGAAACACATAAACCGATTGTTAATATTTCCACTAATAAAGAAAGAAATAGAATTCCTGCAAAGAAATATACATGTATAACTACACGTAATTCATTTTTATAAATTTAAAAAAAATTTTTAAAGACGAAGAAAAAAGATGAGAACAAGACAGAGACAATACAAGGAAATATGATCCAACTAAGTATATGATAGAATAAATTCAAGAAGAAAAACAAGGAGAAGAAGGAAAACTCTTTGGGATATGACTTCAAATCCCAAAATAAAAAAAAATTTTTAACATGATGGAAAAATTATCTTAAAGGGCCAACATTTAAATTGTTTCCATGTATGTCTATCAAAGTATCTATAGATATCCTATAATTAGCTTAGGAGTATACCTCAAAAAAATGCCACATTTAGCCACAACTCTAAGAAAGATGTAAAGAACTCCAACCTAGAAATTAGAAGCAACAAAATTATTCATACACTCTGATCACTACCTATATCATCCTTTTATGCTCTGAGTGGCTACAACTTATAATAGGAAGCTCTAGGTCATTTTGTTTAAGAGGAACTATCTTCTAAATAGATTATCAAAAATTAGTATTAAAAGGCCTACTTTCAGGGTGACTGGGTGGCTCAGTCAGTTAAGCATCTGACTTTGGCTCAGATCATGATGTCACAGTTATTGAGTTCAAGCCCCACATCAGGCTCCCTGCTCTGAGCAGAGTCTGCTCAGATCCTCTGTCTCCCTCTCTCTCTGCCCCTCCTTCCCTCTCAATCAAAAATAAACAAACATTAAAAAAATGAAATAAAATAAAATAAAATAAAATAAATAAAAGGCCTGCTTTCAGCCCCAATAAATTTCTGTGTATGAGAAGCTACCTAAAGTGTTAAAAGGATAAATGTCAACTTTTTAAAATATATTATTCTTTTCCCTAAAATACTATAATATACCATGTTCCAATAACCATGTCAGAGCCTATACATTAAATAGCCACCAAGAACACTTTTTATTTTTTCTACTGTATTAAAAAAAAAAGTTCTATTTCCATATACTCCTACACATATGTTTACAAAAACTAGTATCTAAATGAAAAAGTTATTAGTTTAAGGACTCACTACACACAGTGTAGTTTCAATTTCACTCTCACCACTATTACTTAACATAGTACTGGAAGTCCTAGCTGTAACAATCAGATAACAGCAAGAAATAAATTGCAAGTAAGAAATCAAACTTTCGTTATTTGTAAATGGCATGATACTCTATACAGAAATCCCAAAAGACTCCACCAAAAAATTGCTAGAATTGATACACAAATTCAGTAAAGTCACAGGATACAAAATTAGCATACATAAATCTGTTACATTTCTACACACCAATAATGAAGCAGTAGAAAGAGAAATTAAAGAATCAATCTCATAACGGCACCAAAAACCAGAAGATACCTAAGAATAAACCTAACCAAAGAGGTTTGTACTCTGAAAACTATAAAACACTGATGAAAGAAAGAGAAGAGGACACAAAGAAATGGAGACATTTCATGCTTATGGGCTGGAAGAACAAATACTGTTAAAATGTCTATACTACCCAAAGCAATCTACACATTTAATGCAATCCCTATCAAGACACCAACAGCATTTTCACAAAGTTAGAACAAACAATCCTAAAATTTGTATGCAACCACAAAAAAACCTAAATAGCCAAAGCAACCTTGAAAAAGAAAAGCAAAGATGGAAGCATCACAATTCCAGACTTCAAGTTATATTACCAAGAATACTTTTCAAAGAGCATCATGCCACACTTGCATGATTTAGACTAACTCTATTAGTAGTGATAGAATAATGTATTTAGAATCAAGGCACAATTAAGACAAATTAAAAACACTACTACTGTATTAACCAAAAAGGGTACTGCAAAAATTTGTATTTAGGTATAAACTACCTCATCCTGGTCAAATACCAGGCTTGGTCTTTTTACGTGATAGGTAATTATATACTCATATCAACTAGTAAACTTTGGGGATTTATCTAGTTCCTTTCAGGATTTGCAGACTGCAGAGAAATAAATCTTGAATAACACAGAATCCTTGTTGAATAAGCACCAGTTTCCCCAAGCATAACAATATCTGAGAAACAAGAACCAAAATACAGAGTATCAAAGTTAATAATGTGTAGATGGATATCTACTACTGTACCAAAATATTCCTGAGGAAAGAATCCTTTCATTTGAAAAGAAATGATTAATTGGACTTCATTTATATTGAGATGATGGGGGAAAAAGCCATAGATAGAAAAAAAGTTATTTGTAAATCATATATCCAACAAAGGACGTGAATCTAGAAAATGTAAAGAACTCTCTAGATTCAACAGTAATTAGCAAAAGACATGAATAGACACTATCACCCAAGCGGATACAGGGATTTCAAGTAAGCATATGAAAGATGTTCAACATCATTAGCTATCATCAGGAATGTGATACATAAAACCACAAAATAAAAATTTAATCTTTGAAAACCAAAAAGGTAATAACCAAGAAAGACTGCACCGTGGAAAAAGGAAAAGAACATTCCAAAAGAAGTTGGTTGAGGATATAGGGGATTTTGCAGATAACAATGACTTCCAGAGGGCCCGGTAAAACAATTTCAGGAGTTGGGGTGAGCAGTGCAAGGAGAAGGGGAATTAAGAGAGAGATCTGAAAAATCTGGCAAGTGAATGCTATATGGAAGGAGTGTAAGGATGAGAGATGATCTTTAAGCTTCTTATGGCGATTGAGTAACACAAGAATAAAGGACATGAGGAATTTAGTTCCCATGGTCTCCAGATAGTGATGGCAACACTGTGAGTATAGTGTGAGAGGAGAAGGAGGTGATGGGGAAGACACTAAGAATTCTAGAGCCACTTTTTCTCTCCTCTCAGTAATGGAATGGAGGTCATGGGACTCCCTCTTGATACCTGCTCATTTTAGCAACTTCCATCAGTGAAGAAAAAATTTCAATTACACGTTACTTAGGGCGTCTGGCTGGCTCAGTCAGAAGAGCATATGACTCTTAATCTCAGTGTTGTGAGTTTGAGCTCACCGTGGGTATAGAGATTACTTTTAAAAAAGTAAAACCTTTCAAAAGAATTACACTTTACTTCATTTATCCTCATGGGAGTTCTGTGAGGTAGGTTTAAAAAGGATATTGGGGCACCTGGGTGGCTCAGTCAGTTGAGCATCCAACTCTTGATATCAGCTCAGGTCATGATCTCACAGTTGTGGGATCGAGCCCTGCATCAGGCTCCAGGCTGAGCATGGAGCCTGCTTGGGATTCTCTGTTATGCGCGCTCTCTCTTTCTCTCTGCCCCTCCCCCACTCACATGCACACTCTCTCTCAAAATAAATAAATAAACATTTAAAAAAGTAAGTGTTTTTTGTATGGAAATCAATTTGACAATAAATTTCATATAAAAAAAGTTTAAAAAGGATATTATTTACATTTAAAACGTTGATATACAGGTCAAAAGACTAATTTGAGATGATACTGCACTGGTCTTTTCAATAATATGAATAAAAATACCAAGAACAGATGTTAGCTCCATACATGCAGTCACTGCTCTACATGAAAATAAAAGAAACAGAGGGAAAAAAATACACACATATATACATACATAAACACACACACACACTTTTAAAACAAAGAACTGATTTAATACTACTAAATTTAAAACATTAACAAATTAAGGAATGTATCCTTATGCAAAAATAAAATAAATCTCTCAAGGCAAAATACATACAGAGAAAAATAACCCGCCCTTGTACTTCTTTACTCTAAACTTGTAATTCTCATTTCTGATTTCCATTTCTGTCCCAGTAAAGACTGCCATATTCAGTTCCTTTGCCTGCTTCTTTCTCCTCTCCACCTAGGGCAATGAGTGCAAAGAATTATACCATTAATAATCGTTGGTTTATTTCTCTTCAATGGTGAACGCCTGAACCTCTTCTGTATGTTTTAATAATAAACTAAACACCTATGAACCCATCACCCAAAAATGAGAAGTAAAATATTACCAATAATTTCCATTTACTTATATAGATTCATACCCTGTCACTCACCCACTACCAGGTAGCCATTCTCCTAAACTTCGTGTTTCTCATTCTTACACACATACACCCAGAGTTGTATTTTTGTTTTTCACATTTTAAAACTAGAGTTTTGATTAGTTCATGTGGCAGGCTGTTGCTGTTAAATATAAAGCTGAATAAATGCATGTGGCCTCAAATAGATTCTCTCGTGTTACACAAGTGAAAATAATGGAAATTCAAAAATATTCCCAAAGTAAAACCATATACACATTAAAACTGCAAGGCACAGCAACAGCAACAAGAGGGAAACTTTCAGTGAAACCTAGGATAAACAGTAGGTGCCAAGAAGATACTTCAAATGATAACAACAAAGGCTCAATCCTCTTGTTTTTAAGACTAAAAGCATCACAAGCAAAGGAGGAAAAAAAAAAAAAAAACAAGATGCCATTCTCTGAAAGCCAAGAATCACAGTAGTCCCTTGGTGACAGTAAAAGAGGAAGGAAAGTTTAAGCCGCCTCTACCTATTCATGAGATCAAAAGAAATAAAGGAATCCCTTGATGTTTTTATCATTTTCTTTTGCTACTACATCTAACACCAGAGAGAAGAAAGCACAATTAAGACTACAATACCTCTAGAAATTCCTGTATAATACTGGCAACTTTTAAAGGATCTGAGATTCAACTTCTCTAAAGATACATTAAATTTTAAACTATCCTACAAATAAAATCCAAATCCAATTTATTTCTTTGCTTAATTTACAAAATTCACATGGAGCTTTTACTATGTACCAGGTGCTGTTCTAAACAATCTTAAGAAAAACTATCTAAAACTTAGAATTAAAGCAAAATGCTGAACTTTCACATCCAGCCATAATGAAGTAACAGGGAGTAGATATACCCTCCTGCTGGAAACTTGAAACAGATAAGATGTATGGAAAGACAGCTTCCAGATATTGAACAATAGGCAGCATAGGACCAGTAATCCTTGAGACAAGGGAGCCCTATGAATGTTCCAACATTCTAATTTATTTAAGTACAACCAACGGCTGCTTTTGCACTATGACGGCAGAGGTGAATAGTCCCGACAGATACTATATGGCCCACAAGTCTAAAATATTTATCTGGCCCTTTAAGAAAAGGTTTGCACACCCCTGTCTTAGAATAAAGGCTGTTCCAGGCATATCAAGCAAAAATTCAAGTAACTTAAGTCAGGTAGCCCAGAACAAAGCCCCAAAATACTTAAAGGAATACTAACACCAGCCCTGAGCAACATAAAATTCAGTGTGTGGCATCCAAACAAATATTTCAAGACATGCAAATAAGCAAAAAAATATGACCCATATAAGGAGATAAATGAATCAACAGAATAAAGTGATATTTAAACTGCTATGAGAGAGGCACCAGGGTGGCTCAGTCAGTTAAGTGTCCAATTCTTGATTTCAGCTCAGGTCATGATCTCACAGTTCATGGCATCAAGTCCCATGTCAGGCTCTGCACTGAAAGCATGGAGCTTGCTTGGGATTCTCTCTCTCCCTCTCTCTCTCTTCCCTTCCCCTGCTCACATGCACATGTGCGCATGTTCTCCCTCTCTCTTAAATAAACATTTTTTTAAAGACTATCAGAAAAATACTTCATTTATTCAAAAAAGGAGAGCAAAGTGAGAGCAAGTTAAAGACACATGGAAGATCTTGCCGTATAGGTAAACATACACTCACACACATCTAAAAATGAAAAATGCAGCATTTGAGGTGAAAAAATACACTAGATAAGTTAATAATATACTAGATACTTCAGGGGAAAAGATTAGGAAACTTGAAGAGACAGTAGTAGAAACTACTAGAAACACAAAAGGAGAGAAAAGACTGAAAAAAATGAACAGAGTATCAGTGAGCTGTGAAACCACATGAAGTGGGCTAAAATAGAGAAGACAAAGAAAAAATATTTTAATATGCTCTGGGAAAGACAATGCTGTCGAAAGAATGAGACACACCACTGGCTGGGGAAAAATATTTGAAAAATAATACATACGATATATATCACATATCATATATACATGTACGTGTGTGTGTGTGTGTGTGTGTGTGTGTGTGTGTGTGTATGATAAAGGGCTGTTATCTAAAATATACAGAATACTCTTAGAACTCAACAATAAGAAAATAAACATCCTGGGCTAAAGACCTGACAGATACCTTACCAAAGAAGACATACAGATGGCAAATAAGCATATCAAAAGATGCTGCTTCTGCTTCACATCATCCATGATTAGGGAAACACAAATTAAACTGAGATAGCATTACACAGCTAGTAGAATGGCCAAAATCCAAAACTGACAACATCAAATGCTGGCAAGGATGCAGAACAATAGAAACTCTCATTTCAGGAAATATATGGGAACCGTCTGTACTTTCCATTCAATCTTTCTATAAATCTAAAACTGTTCTTAAAAAATAAAGTCTATTTAAGGGGTGCCTGGGTGGCTCAGTCGGTGGCTCATCCAACTTTGGCTCAGGTCATGATCTCGCAGTCCGTGAGTTCAAGCCCTGTGTTGGGCTCTGTGCTGACAGCTCAGAGCCTGGAGCCTGTTTCAGATACTGTGACTCCCTCTCTCTCTTTGCCCCTCCCCTGCTCACACTCTGTCTTTCTCACTCTCAAAAATAAATAAATATAAATTTAAAAACATTTGTAATTAAGAAAATAGTCTATTTAAAAATATATATATTCTATTTTTTTAATATTTATATAAATAACCAAAATTTTTCATAAATCCACTGTTTTTGAGAAACCACATACCACTTTCCACAGTGGCTACACTATTTAGTGGCTACACTAAACATATGGGTTCCAATTTTTCCACATCCTCATCAACACTTGTTATTGTCTGGGTTTTTTGTTTCCTTTTTTTAATAATGCCATCCTAATGGATATGAAGAAGTAGCTCATCATGGTTTTGCTTTGCATTTCCCTAATGATGATATTGAGCATCTTTTCATGTGCTTATGGACCATTTTTATACCTTCTTTGGAAAAAATATCTCAAGTCATGTGACTATTTTTAAATAAGGTTTTTTGTTGTTCTGAGATTTTTATACAATATGTGAAATGGCATTATATTACTTGAAGATTGGCTGCGATGAGTTAAAGATATATACTATAAATCCTAAAGAACCACTAAAAACAAGATAAAGAGACATAAACAAAGGAGATAAAGTAGAGATATAAAAATACCCAATCCAAAAGAAGACAGAAAAAGTGGGAAAGAACAATGAACACATATGAAAAAGAGAAAATAGTAAACTAACAGATTTAAATCAATTCCCATTGACACACACATTAAATGTAAATTGTCTAAAGACCTAATTAAAAGACAATGAAATAGTAGATAAAAAAGTAAGCCCCAATTCTATGCTGCCTACATAAATGCATTGTACATATAAATATTTTTTTTAATTTAATGTTTATTTATTTTGAGAGAGAGAGAGAGAGATAGAACACAAGCAGGGGAGAGGCAGAAAGAGAGGGAGACACAGAATCCAAAGCAGGCTCCAGGCTCTAAGCTGTCAGCACAGAGCCTGACGCAGGGCTAGAACTCATGAGCCATGAGATCATGACCTGAGCCAAAGTCAGACACTCAACCGAGTGAGACACCCAGACGCCTCAAATGCATTTTACATATGAAGAAATCCAAAGATTAAAAGTAAAAAGATCACAAAAAAATATGTCATGCCAACACTAGTTCTAAAGAAAGCAAGAATGTCTGGGGCGCCTGGGTGGCTCAGTCGGTTAAGCGTCTGACACTTGATTTCAGCTCAGGTCATGATCTCAAGGTTCATGGTTTGTGAGTTCAAGCCCTTCATTGAGCTTGGCACTGACAGTGCTGCGCCGGCTTGGGATTCTCTCTCTCCCTCTCTCTCTGCCCCTCCTGTGCACGGTCTCTCACTCTCTCTCAAAATAAGTAAATAAATAAACTTTTAAAAATGAAAGCAAGAATGTCTATAATAATAACAGAAAAAGAAGATTTCAGAGCAAGGAATATTACCAGAGATTTCAGTAACAATAAACTGATCAATTCACGAAGAGGACTTTTACCATCCTAAATGGTTTTGCTCCTAATAACAGAGTAGCAAAATACATAAAGCAAAAACTGATAACATTACAAGAATACCCAAACAATATTATGGAAGATTTCAACAACCCTTTCTCTACAGCTGACAGAATAAGCAGGAACACAACTCCTAAGGATAGAGATCAATGAAGTAAGATAGACCATATTCTGGGCCATAACACAAATCTCAAAACACTTAACAGGATTGGAATCATATAAACTAGGTCTTCTCAGGGGATTAAATTAGATATCAGTAATAGAAAAACATCAGGAAAATCTCTAAAAATTTAAAAACAAAATAACATCCTTTTAACTAATCATAGGTCAAGAACAAAATCACAGGGCAACCTAGGAAATGTGTTGAACTGAATGAAAAAGAGAACGTAACAAACACCATCTATTTTTTAAAAACTCAATAAACTGGAAATTAAAAATGAAGTTTAAAATGTAAAAACTTTTGAATATTAAAGATATTTGCTCTTGGGACACCTGGGTGGCTCAGTTGGTTAAGTGTGGACTCTTGGTTTCAGTTCAGATCATGATCTCATGGTTTGTGGGTTAGAGCTGTCAGCATGGAGCCTGGTTTGGACTCTCTCTCCTTCTCTCTGCCCCTCCCCAGCGTGCACACGCTCTCTCGCTCTCTCTCTCTCTCTCTCTCTCTCTCTTTCAAAATAAGTAAATAAACTTAAAAAAAAAATTTGCTCCTGCAAAGTTTGAATGTACTTTCTGTGGGAGGATGTTGATAATGGGGGAGAATATGCACATGGAGCATATAAGGGAAATCACTGTACCTTCTGCTCAATTTTGCTGTGAACCTAAATATACCCTAAAAAAGTAGTCTATTTAAAAAATCCCATTAAGGTAAGTCACACAAAGGAATAAAATTTTTGTACATATTTTACATATATCTAAAAAAGGACCTGTATCTAGACTATATACAGAACTCTTACAACTAAATAAAACAACACTATTAAAACATGCAATAAATTTCAATAGTTTTATAAAAACAATAAAATGGCAAATATGCACAAGAAAGATCAATATCATTAGTCGTTAGGATAACTGGAACATTGCTGGTGGGAATGCAAAACAGTATAGTCACTTTGGAAAACAGCTAGGCAATTTTCTACAAAGATAAACCTACACCTCCTATATGACCTAGTAATCTTACTCTTACTCACTCAAGAGGAATTAAAACATGTATCTCCAAGCAACTATTCAGAGAAGATTTATGCATGAGACAAAACTGGAAACAATCCAAACACCCATTCACTGGTGAAAGAAAAAACAAACTAGTATATCTGGACAATGGAACACTATTCAGATTTTTTTTAAGGGAATGAACAACTGAAACAACAACATAGATGATTCTCAAAAGCATTATGTGAAGTGAAAGAAACCAAGCACATATAAATGTTACATATTCCATTTTTTCAAATTCTAGAAAGGCAGAAACAATAGTGACATAAATTCTATTAGTCATTGCTGGTGTTCCAGGTGTGGGGAGGTAAGGGGCACAAGAGGAATTTTGTTATAGGGGTGCCTGGGTGGCTCAGTTGGTTAGGTGACTGACTTCGGCTCAGGTCATGATCTCACAGATCGTGAGTTCGAGCCCTGCTTTGGGCTCTGTGCTGACAGCTCAGAGCCTGGAGCCTACTTTAGATTCTGTGTCTCCCCCTCTCTCTACCCCTCTCCTGCTCACTCTCTCTCAATAACAAATAAATGTTTAAAAAAAAATTTTTAAAGGGGAATTTTGTTATAAACAACTTTATTAAAATATAATTCACATAGAGGCACCTGGGTTGCTCAGCCAGTTAACCATCCAATTCTTGATTTCAACTCGGGTCATGATCGCACAGTGGTGGGATGGAGCCCCGCGTCAGCATAGAGCCTGCCTGGGATTCTCTCTCTCCCTCTCTCTATGCTCCTCCCCTGCTTGTGTGTGCACATACACTCTCTCACTCTTTCTTAAAATAAATAAATAGACATTTAAAAATATATAATTCAGGGGCACCTGGGTGGCTCAGTCAGTTAAGCATCTGACTTCAGCTCAGGTCATGATGTCACGGTTAGTGAGTTCAAGCCCCGCATCAGGCTCTCTGCTGTAAGCTCAGAGCCTGGAGCCTGCTTCAGATTCTGTGTCTCCCTCTCTCTCTGTCCCTCCCCCACTTGTGCGTACTCTCTCACACTCTCTCTCTCTCTCAAAAATACACTTTAAAAAACCTTTAAAAATATATACATCTATAATTCACATAAATATATTTCACCAATTTAACGTGTACAATTCAATGGTTTCTAGTATATTTACAGTTGTGCAACCATCACCACAATTTTTTTTTTAAGTTTATTTATTTTGCGAAAGAGACAGAGTGAGCAAGGGAGGGGCAGAGAGAGACAGGGAAAGAGAATCCCAAGCAGGTTCTGTGCTATCAGCACAAAGCCTGATGCAGGGCTCAAACTCACCAACAGCAAGATCATGCATGACCTGAGCTGAAACCAAGAGCCAGACGCTTAACCAACTGAGTTACCCAGGCACCCCAACAACTAATCAAAAAATGTAGAACATTTTCATAGCCCCCAAAGAGAAACCCTGTGTATATTAGCAGTTGTTCCCCAAACTCTCAGAGTCACCTAATCCTAGGCAACCACTAATGTGCTTTCTGTGTCTACAGATTTGCCTATTCTGGATATTTCATATAGACAGAATCAACAATTTGTGGCCTTTTGCAGCTGCTTTCTTTTACTTAACATGATGTTTTCAAGGTTCATCTTACAGTATATATCACAACATCATTTATTCATGGCCAAATAATACTCCATTGTATGGTTATACCACATTTTCTTTATCAGCTGATAGACATTTAGGTTGTTTCCACTTTTTGGCTATTACAAATAACGCTGCTATAAATATTCATTTACAAGTTTCTATAGATGTATGTTTTCATTTTTATTGGCTACATGCCTAGGAGTAGAATTGCTGGGTCAATGGTAACTCCATATTTTAATATTTTAAGGAACTGCCAAGCTGTTTTCCAGTGGTTGTACTATCTTAACATTCTAATAAATAACATACGAGAGTTCCAATTAGTCCACATCCTCACCAACACTTGTTATTACCTCTCTTTGTATGTAAGCCATTTTAGTGGGTGTGAATTGGAAAAGGGGACTTTTTATAGTGAAAGAAACACTTTGTATTTTGATTGTGGTGGTAGTTCCATAACTGCATCCATCTGGCAAAACTCAAATTATATACCCAAAATTCATAAGTTGTGTTATAGGTAAATTATTTCTCAATAAAGATGAATTTTTTAAAAGGCTAACTTTACAATAAGTATACTTAGAAAATTATGAGTTTTCACTTTCACACCTAGGAATGTGTTATGATAAATGAACAAAGATTTCCAAGACCACAACTTGTCCAATTCACTAAGACACCCACATTCTTCTTTACAGCTCTACAGTAAAAAGCATTTAAGCTGTACTGATAATCATCAGCATCTCCATTACAAGTCTGTTTATTTGGGTCAGAATCATTAAGCTCACATGTAATTTAGTTGCTTCGTGTTACACCTTTGTTTTTATCTGATTCAAGATATCCGTCACTAACCCTTTTGATGTACTTTTAGTAGTTTATACCAAGTCCTATAAAAAGAAACCAACATTTCTTTTCAACAGTTGATTTAATTTAAGGTGAATGTAACTTGAATAGACTACAGCTGTTTCTGTGACATACTTTATCCTGACAGCTTAAAATTTTAAATGTAGTTATGTAGGATAATGGCTTTTCTATATATTGATGCCCAGATTGACTCTTTTAATTGCTCTTCACCCTTAGACTAAACAACCAAGGACTCCAAATACAATGAAGACACTAAAACAACTGAAGATACTTTAAATTTTCAAAATGGAAGTAAATACAGAGAAACAGCTACTTTTTACGTATGTCAATGAATACACAACTGTTTGATTTCTTCAGTCAGAAGCATAACCTAGAAACACCTGAATTTGGTAAAAGTGTTGCCCTGTAAACATGGAGACAGTGAGGCCTAGTGATTAAGAGGCCAAGCTTTAAAGTTCAAATTCCAGTTCCACCACCCATCAGCTATATGTCTTTATGCCAGCCACTTACCAACTTTGAGCTCTAAGTCTCCTTACCTATCAAACAGGGTAATGGTACTCACCTTTCCAGACTAGTGGTAAAGTGATGATAATGTATATAATCAACCTAGAATTTCATCTGAAAAATATCAAGCATTATTATTCACTCATTTATAAATTTACTTCCTATCTTTTCTATTTAGTACACTTCCCTCTCACTATAGCCCTCATAGGAAAAATCTTTAATTACTGGGTTCAAATAGATATAAACTGAGAATACTCTTAGATCAATGTCTCAAATTCAACACCATGACATCACAAAAACTAAAAAACTAAAAAAGCAGCACTTCTAAAACAGATATTCTCTCCTGGAAACTGTTTCTCCGACCAAAACAATTAAAGAAATTTAAGAGGAATATATATTTCCAGTCATAAAATTTACCTAAATCACAGGTTTAGCAAAATTTTGTAAAAACCTAAATGATTCCAAGTAGTAAAGGCCCCAACAAAAAAGATGAGGTGTCATTAAAAAAGAATACACAAGGCAAACTGAGAAATAATTAGAGCAGAAAACATTAGGGAGGCCTTAAATCTCATAGTTTGGCCATTTAAAATGTCAATAAGCCTGTTTCCTCTTTGCAAAGTACTGGTGATGACTATGAGCAAATGTCAGTTGGCCTACTTTTGGAAGGCTGCTGGTGTCTTGGTTGAACAGATTCTGTGCGTCTGTGTGCGTGTTTACAGGATTTATTTGTTTGAAGTTAGAATTTTAGAGCAAAACAAAAAAAAATTATAGCAAATCCTTCTGGTGAAGTTAATCAAAATTTCTGAATTCACACAGCTGAAAAATCAAACAGCTCTTCTTTGAATGTGATCAAAAAGCACATTTAAGTCATTTGAAAAGGATGAAACTGGTGGTTGTACCTTATGAAAAAGTACTCTGAAAATTTACAAAAATAAGCAAATGAAAAAAGTTTAACTTTAGAATTACCCTGCATGTTTGTTTATAGAAAAATAACTCTAGCCATTCATAGCATAAAAAACCAACAATGATTAGTATTTTTGACTGCCTGGTGGTCTGTTTATAATAAGTTTCAGAAAATACCTGGAATTTACCTTCCACTAGGAAAAACTGGGTTGGATCTTAGGGTTCTTTTTAAACCTTTAAATATTTTGAGATGTGAAATTGTAAATTCCTTATAGCAGAACAAAAAATAATAGTACCTTTCCAGTGATAAGTATAAATAACCCAGAAGAAATAAACCAAATTGGCTACCCAGTATTGTGGACGAGAGAACTTTGGCTCATAGACACTCGAAGAAACTTCTATCTCCAGAGTCCTTCTATTCTCAGAAAAAAGGTCCTAGCTTATAAGAATTAGTTCTAATACATTCTCAATATGAAGAAGTTCAGGTACTCAGTACACTGGACTCCTAAGGATAATGAATAAGATTTAATCTGCATTTCTAAGAAATCTGATTCAAGTCTGAGACTAAAATAATCTTTCTCCATAACCAATAAGAAAACAGCATGAATACAAGGCTAATATAACTTCTAATACAGTTACAAGCTCTATTACAGTTAAAAACAGCATTATTCATTTGGTCACTGACAAATGATTTTAAAAAAATACTTTATACAAAAGTAGAGCTCTAGTTCCTCTTTTGTGAAACACAGAATAAATACATTTTGTATCACTACTCATTTTCCACATAATTATGGAAAGCACTGCAGAGAAAGTAGTGATTAGATTGCTGTCTCATTATTCCAAAGAAATACATCATAGTATGGAAAACACCTTAATAAAGGAGAAACTTCCCCAAAAACCTATGAAAATCAGAAGATGTCAAGGAACAACCAAGAAAATATAAAAATAAAACAAATAACAAAAAAAAGTAAATTCAACTTTCAAGAAGAGTCAAGATTTAAAGTTAGACATGGTTATAAAATATGCAAAGATTTTCGTTGCATGAAACTAAAGACTGATAGATTTCATCAGATAACATGACAAATGGCAAACTATATATGAAGTTTACAGGATACATATCCATAACAATATATCACTAATAATAATCAAGAGCTCAATCAATCAGAGCAAAGGGTACAAATAAGCAAGGTATTAATCAGAATAAACAGCAAAAACGTGAAGATTTTCTACTCTTCCTAGCACTCAAAGACCAAAAAATTACAAATGAAAAGGGTTTTCCTCCATCAGATATGCAAAAACTATAAAGATTCATAATAGATAGACAGTAAAGGACAGAATTGGAGAAAAAAGGAATTTTCATGTACAGATGTCGGTATACTCTCTCTGAGAAGCAACCTTACAAGATGTATCAAAATTTTACACGTATATATTCTTTACCCAGGAATTCCCTTCTTTTTAATTTTATTTTTAATTTTTTTTAATTTACATCCAAATTAGTCAGCATATAATGCAACAATGATTTCAGGAATAGATTCCTTAGTGCCCGTTACCCATTTAGCCCATTCCCCCTCCCACAACTCCTCCCATAACCCTCAGTTTGTTCTCCATATTTATGAGTCTCTTCTGTTTTGTCCCCCTCCCTGTTTTTACATTTTTGTTTCCATTCCCTTACGTTCATCTGTTTTCTCTCTTAAAGTCTTCATGTGAGTGAAGTCATAGGATTTTTGTTTTTCTCTGACTAATCTAACTTAGCATAATACCCTCCAGTTCCATGCACATAGTTGCAAATGGCAAGATTTCATTCTTTTTGATTGCTGAGTAATACTCCATTGTATAGATATACCACACCTTCTTTATCCATTCATCCGTTGATGGACATTTAGGCTCTTTCCATACTTTGGCTACTGTTGATAGTGCTGTTAATAATATGGGGGTGCATGTGTCCCTTCGAAACAGCACACCTGTACCCCTTGGAAAAATGCCTAGTAGTGCAATTGCTGGGTCGCAGGATAGTTCTATTTTTAACTTTTGGAGGAACCTCCATACTGTTTTCGAGAGTGGCTGCACCAGCCTGCATTCCCACCAACAATGCAAAAGAGATCCTCTTTCTCTGCATCCTCGCCAACATCTGTCGTTGCCTGAGTTGTTAATGTTAGCCATTCTGACAGGTGTGAGGTGGTATCTCATTGTGGTTTTGATTTGTATTTCCCTGATGATGAGTGATGTGGAGCATTTTTTCATGTGTCAGCTGGCCATCTGGATGTCTTCTTTGGAGAAGTGTCTATTCATGTCTTTTGCCCATTTCTTCACTGGATTATTTGTTTTTCGGGTGTGGAGTTTGGTGAACTTTTTATAGATTTTGGATACTAACCCTTTATCTGATATGTCATTTGCAAATATCTTCTCCCATTCTGTAGGCTGCCTTTTAGCTTTGCTGATTGTTTTCTTCGCTGTGCAGAAGGTTTTTATTTTGATGAGGTCCCAGTAGTTCATTTTTGCTTTTGTTTCCCTTGCCTCTGGAGACATGTTGAGTAAGAAGTTGCTGCAGCCAAGATCAAAGAGGTTTTTGCCTGCTTTCTCCTCGAGGATTTTGGTGGCTTCCTGTCTTACATTGAGGTGTTTCATCCATTTTGAGTTTCTTTTTGTGTATGGTGTAAGAAAGTGGTCCAGGTTCATTCTTCTGCATGTCGCTGTCCAGTTTTCCCAGCACCACTTGCTGAAGAGACTGTCTTTATTCCATTGGATATTCTTTCCTGCTTTGTCAAAGATTAGTTGGCCATACGTTTGTGGGTCCATTTCTGGGTTCTCTATTCTGTTCCATTGATCTGAGTGTCTGCTCTTGTGCCAGTACCATACTGTCTTGATGGTTACAGCTTTGTAGTATAGCTTGAAGTCTGGGATTGTGATGCCTCCTGCTTTGGTTTTTTTTTTCAAGATCGCTTTGGCTATTCGGGGTCTTTTCCAGTTCCATACAAATTTTAGGATTATTTGTTCTAGCTCTGTGAAGAATGCTGGTGTTATTTTGATAGGGATTGCATTGAATATGTAGATTGCTCTGGGTAGTATTGACATTTTAACAATATTTGTTCTTCCTATCGAGGAGCATGGAATCTTCTTCCATTTCTTTGTGTCTTCTTCAATTTCTTTCATAAGCTTTCTATAGTTTTCAGTGTATAGATTTTCACCTCTTTGGTTAGATTTATTCCTAGGTATTTTATATTTTTTTGTGCAACTGGAAATGGGATTCCTTGATTTCTCTGTCACTTCATTGTTGGTGTATAGGAATGCAACCGATTTCTGTGCATTGATTTTATATCCTGCAACTTTGCTGAATTCATGAATCAATTCTAGCAGTTTTTTGGTGGAATCTTTTGGGTTTTCCATATAGAGTATCATGTCACCTGCGAAGAGTGCAAGTTTGACCTCCTCCTGGCCAATTTGGATGCCTTTTATTTCTTTGTGTTGTCTGATTGCAGAGGCTAAGACTTCCAATACTATGTTGAATAACAGTGGCGAGAGTGGACATCCCTGTCTCATTCCTGACCTTAGGGGGAAAGCTCTCAGTTTTTCCCCATTGAGGACGACATTAGCGTTGGGTCATTCATACATGGCTTTTATGATCTCAAGGTATGCTCCTTCTATCCCTACTTTCTTGAGGGTTTTTATCAAGAAAGGATGCTGCTGTATTTTGTCAAATGCTTTCTATGCATCTATTGAGAGAATCATATGGTTCTTGTCCTTTCTTTTATTGATGTGATGAATCACATTAATTATTTTGTGGATATTGAACCAGTCCTGCATCCCAGGTATAAATCCCACTTGGTCGTGGTGAACAATTTTTTTAATGTATTGTTGGATCTGGTTGGCTAATATCTTGTTGAGGATTTTTGCATCCATGTTCACAGGGAAATTGGTCTATAGTTCTCCTTTTTAGTGGGGTCTCTGTCTGGTTTTGGAATCAGGGTAATGCTGGCTTCATAGAAAGAGTCTGGAAGTTTTCCTTCCATTCTATTTTTTTGGAACACCTTCAAGAGAATAGGTGTTAACTCTTCCTTAAATGTTTGGTAGAATTCCTCTGGAAAGCCATCTGGCCCTGGACTCTTGTTTTTTGGCAGATTTTTGATTACTAATTCGATTTCCTTACTGGTTATGGGACAGGAATTCCCTTCTAAGAGTTATCTTAAGGGCTGCCTGGGTAGCTCAGCCAGTTAAGCATCTGACTTTGGCTCAAGTCACAATCTCATGGTTTACAGGTTCAAGCCTCTCATCAAGCTCTGTGCTGACAGCTCAGAGCCTGGAGTCTGCTTCAGATTCTGTGTCTCCTTCTCTCTTTGCCCCTTCCCCACTTATGCTCTGTCTGTCTTCCAAAAATAAATAAACGTTAAAAATAATTTAACAGCTATCCTAAGAAAATAATTCCCTGTATTTTTTAATTGCACATATATAGAAGTATGTAACAACATAACTTGCTAGGGGGAAAGTCAAAATTAATATAAATGTTTATACAAAGGAATGACGCACACACCCTAGAGCCAATACATGCAACATATGTAAAGAACTTGAATCAGGCCCTGGACATAATACTACAAGTTAATTTCATGCATGTTAAGGGGAAAAGTCAGGAAATGGATACTCTAAGCTGTGAACTTAGTATCTGGAGGAAGGAAGAAAAGGAAGGAAAGAAGTAACCTAGATTTATCTCTGATAACACAGAACCAAATGAATTTTCACTTTCTACAATTAGTATTGCTTAAATTTTTATCTTTTTTTTTAAGTTTTATTCATTTAAGTAATCTCTACACCCGATGTGGGACTCAAACTCACAACCCTGAAAGAGTCGCACACTCTTCCAATTGAGCCAGACAGGCACCCCTCTTTAAATTTTTATAATAAATATTTTAACTGGTTAGAATTATATGGTCTTTATTTTAAGATATTAAAAACATATTAAAGTGAAAGTGCTTTCTGATCCCACTCCTTGGAAATAATCATTACTAGCACAAAGTTTATAATCATATACATTTTTAACTTTACATTAACACATACATGCTAATATATTTTATTTCAAATGTGAGGTACTGAGATACTAAAAACCACAACGGCTACTGAGAGTAATGATACGAAGAATCTGCTTTGCTTGAAATAAGTTCTTGAAAATTTTTAAAAATAAATAACAGTTTTTATCTGATATTAGAATACCAATTGATTGGTCATACTTTTCTGAAATACTCTCATAAAAAATTCTAAAGCAGGTGTAGGTTCATTAAGAAAATAATCAATTATTGCTGACCATGGAAAGCACAAACTATGCTGATATGAGTAAATGCCCATTTATAGTATATTATATTTAATAATGACCTACCATGGCATAAGATGCCATCCAAATCCTTCAGTTTCTCACTTTTAAAGGACAGACTTTCCACAGAAACACCTACAGAAAGGGAACCTGCTTTTCTACTGGGTCATAATTTTCAAAAGATTTTACCATCTTTTGAAGCAACTTTTTTTTTTTAATGTTTTTATTTTATTTTTGAGAGAGAGAGAGAGAGAGAGAGAGATACAGAGAGAGGAGGGTACAGATGATCTGAAGCAGGATCCGCACTGAAAGCAGAGAGCCTGCTGCGGGGTTCAAACTCACAAACCATGAGATCATGACCTGAGCTGAAGTCAGACACTCAACCAACTGAGCCACCCAGGTGCCCCACCATGTAACAACTCTCAACAAATATTTATTAACACCTTGAAACAAGTACTTGGTGAGGTGCGAAAGATATGAAGACAGAATACAAATCTAGCCAAGAGGTACAGGGTGCCTGGCTGGCTCTGTCAGTGGGGCATGTGACTCTTCATCTAGGGGTTGCAAGTTCAAGCCCCATGTTGGGTGTAGAGAATACTTAAAATAATAAAATCTTTAAAACAAAAACAATCTAACGAGAGGTAAATGAGCAACTAAAATTAAAAAAAGGAGAGTAAATCGTACATCAGCACATACTGTTAAATTGAATATGGAGCAAAAAGGGTTAGCAGAACATGAGAATTCTAGAAAAGGAAATCGCAATGAAATGACCTTAAAGAGAATGGATCATTTGAGGAAATGAAAGAAGTTCAGTACAACTATCACAAAGGAGTACTATCAGAGCAAGGAAGAAGATGTGAGACACTCTTTAAGGATGGCTGAAAATGCATGCACCTGGGTGGCTCAATCAGTTAAGCATCCGACTCTTGGTTTCAGCTTAAGTCACCATCTCATGGTTCGTGGGTCCGAGCCCTGCACTGGGTTCTGTGCTAGCAGCATGGAGCCTGCTTGGGATTCTCTCTCTCTCTCTCTCTCTCTCTCTCTCTCTCTCTCTCTCTCTCCTCTCTCTCTCTCTCTCTGCCCTTCTCCCCTCTCATGCTGTCCCTCTCTCAAAATAAATAAATAAACTTAAAAAAATATTTTTTTAAAAGGATGGCTGAAAATGATGCTGGAAAAATACAGTGAGGGGATCAGTTCACAAAAGATCTAATGAACCTGGTATTCAACAACTGTGCTAAATTCACTTCTTAATTCTAAAGTTTATAGGTTCTTTTGCATTTTCCATATATACAATCAAGTTATCGATGAATAAAGACAATTTTACATCTTTCATTCTAGTATTTACACCTTTTATTTATTTTTCTTGCCTGTTGTAATGTCTAGGACCTACATTCAAAGATAAATAAAAGTTGTGGTAGAAGCTATCCCAAACTCAGCAGAAAGTATTTAATATATCACTATTAAGTATATTGTAAGCTGTAGGTTTTTTATAATCTTTATCATACTGAGGATGTTTCTATCCTAATTTGTGGAAAGGTTTTTTTAATCATAAATGATTACTGAATTTTAGCAAAGGTTTTTTCCACTTCTAATAAGATGCTCATCTGGGTTTTCTTCTTTGTTCTATTAATACAAATTACACTGAATGATGTGAATGATTTTCAAATGTTAACTAACCTTGTATTTCTGAAATATCTTACTTGGTCATGATATATCATTCTTTGCATATATCACTGGATTCTAGTTGGTAATATTTATATGTAAATTACATCAAGAAAGAAAGAAAAGAGAAGAAGAAGCAGAGGGGAGGGAGAGAGGATAAGAAGGGAGTAGGCAGAGAGGGAGAGCGAATTGTTGGGTATGAGAAGGTAAGATTAAGAAAAACAAGTTAGTATAGAGGTGCCTGGGTGGCTCAGTTAGTTAAGTCCAACTCTTGATCTCGGCTCAGGTCACGATCTCACAGTTTATGGGATGGAGCCCCACACTGGGCTCTGAGCTGACAGAGCAGAGCATGCTTGGAATTCTCTCGTGCACTCATGCATGCACATGTATGCTCTCTTTCTCAAAATAAATAAACATTTTTTTTTAAAAATAAGGAAAAAAAAGAAAAACATGATAATAGAAAAGAATTATTCAACAGAAGAGTTTATAATCCCGAGGGAGACAATCTCCCAAAAAGAACAGGAAAGAAATTGTTTTTTAAAACTGATCATTCTAGGGGCACTTGGGTAGCTCAGTTGGTTGAGCATCCGACCCAACTTCAGCTCAGGTCATGATCTCATGGTTCGTGAGTTCAAGCCTTGCATTGGGCTCTGTGCTGACAGTTCAGAGCCTAGAGCCTACTTCGGATTCTGTGTCTCCCTCTCGCTCTCCGCCCCCCCCCCCCCCACTAATGCTCTGCCTCTCTCTCTCTCAAAAATAAACATTAAAAAATAAAAATTAAAAAAATAAAAAATAAAATTAATCATTCTAAGGAGTATAACAGCCAAATAATGTAAGTACCTGGGAGAACAAATAAAACTAAAAGAAGGCATCAAAAAATAAATTTAAAGAAATTTTCTAAAACTGCACTAATTTTCATCCTCACTGAAGGGGCCCAGGACAATGTATGAGCTAAGAAACATCATTGTAAAGTTTGAGAACACTGGGAACAAGACTAACATTATGCTAGTTCCCAGAGAAAAACAAGCCATAGACAAAGAAAAAGGTATCAAAATGGCTTCAGACTCTTCAACCATAACACTAGATCAATGCCTTCAAAATTCTGAACACCATTTACAAAAAAGTATTTGTTAGCCAGCCAAATTAGCAATCAAGAATTAAGAAAGAATAAAGACAACTTCAGACAAACAAGATTTACCACACATCTTTTTTCCAGAAGCTACTAAAGAACTTACTACATCAAAATGATCACACAAAGCAAAATGGATGAAAGAGAGGGATGGGGTATTCTATTTTCCATTACAAATTTTATGTGATCAGTCACATGTAGAACTTCAGTGTAGAACTTCAATTAATCAAATACAACAAAAGTGATACATATGTAACTTTTGCACAAGAACATTTAGCTGTGTGAAATTATATTTTAAATATAATATATTTTTAAATATTATATTATAGAAGAGAAATCTTTTTTTAATTAGATAAAATAAATTAAGCATATTCAAATTCTACTACCAACAATAACTTTTATAGCTTTATACTCTCTCACGAAGTATTTCTGCCCAAAGTAAAAGTTGAAAAAGGTGGGAAATTAATAACTGACATATATAAAAGAGCTTCAAAAATGAACTGAAAGGAGAAAAATCTGCCTCTGAATTACATACAAAAGAAACAAAGACATAGCAGAGTCTTCTAATAATAAAGTTGTTCTTGAGTCCAACTATCCAAAGAGAAGGCTGGCTACTCCAAAAACCTTCCAGAAAAAGATGTTCAACAATCTTCCCTGTTAAAAGATTTCACCAAAACTCAAATGCAATAAAAATCAGAGCAAGAGAGAGTGAGAGAGAGCAAAGGAGAGACAGCTGAACTCTGGATGTGTCATATAGCCCAATAACAAGGAGAAAAATCTCTACATGACTGCAGGATGCTGTTGCCTTGTTACCTCCACCCTTCCCATTTCCATTAAGCAGATTTAATCGCTAAATTGATCCCTGACATTACTTACACATATGGTTAGTGCATAACGCACACAGTAGTAAGTTTTAATAAACTTCATTCTCACCAGTTTAGAGAATTATAAGCTAAATGAAGTATTATAAGGAAGATTATCCAACTTCTAGTAAACTTTAAAAACAGAATTAGACTTTTTAATATCTTCTTTTTAAAAAGATTTTAGAGTATGCAAACAAGATTAAAATGACTATGTTTTCATTGCTCGTGCAAAAACATTCTGAGTGAACACAGGCAAATTAATGAGAAAACATATCACTAAAGAGTCAGGAGTTATTAGGCACCCAAATAACATATTTAATTTAAACACATATTTGACTTTTTAAATCAAAACATACATAATATTTAAATACAACATTAAGAAGTATTCATTTTTAAAGCAGAGATTAAAGGTCAAAAGCCCGAAACTGTACTTCTGACAAGGCTGGAAATATAGACAGCAGACTTATCCAGAAGCGACATAATGGTGAAAACCAAGCTCTCCAAGGCAGTTTAAGAATAACTGCGAAGAAGAGCAAAGACATGAGAACAACAGAGACTTGGGGAATACCCATAGAAGAAAGCTAAGCCAGAAGCATAACAAAAGCAGTACAGTCAGCAAGGAAGGGATCTGGGAAGAGTGATGCCATGAAAACCAAGAGAGAAGAGGGTTTCAAGAAAGAGCCAGCAAAGTCAGAGGCTAAATTGAGATCAAAGAGGATGAAGATAAATCAAAACCACAGTAGAATGTGAATGGCCATATTGAATTGGTTAAGATTACCTATTTCCATCTCAACTGACAGAACAAGAATTTATCTTGTGGGGAGGAAAGGATGGGGCATGGACACTTGGAGGAAAACAGACTTTAGTTATCATTCTTGCTGTCTGTAGTCCAAGACCAATAAAAGAGAAACTCCTAAATGATTTGTTTCTTCTCAAGGGCTACACTCACCAAACTGTGGAGCAGGCAAGATTCTAGCCGCTCGAATGGGGCCATGTCGAACAGAAAAGAGCTCCTGCGCTTCCCCACTGATCTGCATGAGAAGACAAAAAATTTCCGTAAATGAAAATACAGGTCAGAACATGATTATATGAAAACAAGATCTCCTAAATTTTATCACAATTTTTTGTCTGAAATGTAATATATGTATGTACACACAGAGACACACACATTTATGGTTGTTCATTCACATTCAGCATATTCATATTTAAATTACCACAAATATTTTTAGAAAATGATAAGAGCACACACTTAATATAAACAGGAAAATGAATGATCTGCTCTTAAAGTCTATAATTCTTATCTTTAAGAAACTCCTGTTAGTCTGCTCAGTTCCTGCATGATTGCCTTTCATTTTAGAGCAGAGCAACTATGATTTTTTTAATTAGTACCAGGTGTTCCACGTAACAAAAAGGTAAATATTCTTAGTATTCGGAAAAACAGAACTTAAATGTAGTAATTTCTGCAAATATGTTGTAAAGGAGAAAAAGCAAAACATATTGCAAAGAACACATAGTGGAACATGAATAACCTGTGCACCAGGTTATGGTTCTGCAACTACCTTCCTGTTAACGACTTTGAATAAATCATTTAGCATCTATAAACCTATATATTTCTCTTTTTTTAATATATTTTGAATTAAAATCATAGATATTTAAGGTGTACAACATGATGGTTTCATAGGCATACATAATAAAATTATTACTGCAGTCATTTCCTCCTTTTTTGTATGATGAGAACACATGAAATCTACCCTCAACATTTTTAAAGTATTCAACACAGTGTTATTAACTACAGGCATCATGCCTTAACATTATATCTCTAGACTTACTCATTCTACATAATTGCAACTCTGTACCCTTTGACCAACATCTCTCCACTCCCCTCACCTCCCATAAGCCTGTATTATTTTGCATTTATAAACCTAAAAGGTAAAGGTGCCAAAGAACCTCAAAATACTAATCATTTCAATATTCTATGAATTAAAGAAGTAATATGTAAGCATCTTTAAATGTCATCATTTTTATTATACACATAGATCAAACACTGTATGAATGTTCGTTTTGAGTCATATCAGATTTATTCCTCAGATATAAAGAGTACAGTAGTATATTAATCCAAAGGTAAAAGGGTATGACAATATATGTGTCAAGTGCAAAAACAACTGCTTTTCCAAACTAGTGGTTCAAGAGAACAGTTTGCTGCTAATTGAAGTATTGAGCAGATTAAACTAGAATTAGTTAAGACTGCTTTAAGTGATAATTTAGTCCCCGATACATTTTCATAACTCTCAAGCGTTTGATGGAATATGTGATATCAGATGGGGAAAATGGCCAAAATTATAAAACTAGTTCTAAATACTCAAGAACTTACAACACATGTAATAAATATTCAATAAGAGAAACATGCGGATGGTAGTTTTTTTTCAATAGGGCCTGCCAAACAAGCAGTTTAAAATATAAACAACATATATAAGATAAAAGGCTTATAAAGCTTTCAATATTAAACTGTAAATCTGCAGCACTTCCTTTAACTACTTTTTCAGATCTTCAGCTTCTCTTCTGTCTGAATTTAAGGACTGCAAACTATAAATATTTTGTTTCTTATAAATGTTAACTTACGGTGATGCCTAAAGAGCCATCATATTCATTCTGCCTATAAAAATTACTATAAACTTATTCGCTGGCCACAATGGCAAATCTCTCTATAGCACTTGGGATGCAGGTTTGAGGAATGCTAGGCTCTTCGCACCAACTGTGCAACAACAGCACCACCTATCACCAATTAAACACACCAAACTATAAACTCAGTATAGCAAAAGATAAGAATTTAGCTCTCTACAAACTCCTTTGTGAACATTAATTTTCTACATGAAAAACATGGCCATTATATACTATAGCTCTTAAGTCTACAGTTTAATATTATAGAACAGAATTTAAAATTTAGAAAAAGGCTTAAAAGGTCACTTTGTTCAACCTCCCACCCAACATAGGAATCACACATTCTCTAAAATCTAAAAAGCATGATCTCTCTGATATTAAGCACACTTTCACTGAAAGGTACGTCACTAATGTAATACATTTATATTATAGAGTTATTATTAGCTATCTCCACCAAAATGGGGATATAAAAATGGATAAATAATATTCTTCAATATACAGACTATTCTACTTACAAGGAAATAAAAAATTATAAAACAATACTGTAGAAGTTGCACTGAAATTGTAATTCAGAGCAATGAAAAACACTTCTCACTCTAACAAATATACATTCATACTTTTAACAAATTATAATATTCTAACACAAAATCTGCTGTGTACTATTATGGCCATATTCCACAGATCTAGCATTTAGCTTTTGGTTCTATCAAATAAAGCCTTAAAGTAAAGTAAAATAAAAAATAAAAGTCTAATCATATTTAACTGACCTATGTGTACTAAATTATACTAAATAATAAAGAACAAGGCAAACCTGTCTTGGCATTCTCACAATATGATAAACATTTGTTAACACTGGATTTAATTCACATGAGCTTTACTCTGACATTGAAAAACATTTTGAAATCTGAACACACCATGCTCTCCAGCATAACAGCTTTCAAAACAGACCTAAATGCTCTATTCTACTCTAAGCTTCTACTCTAAATCCCTCTTTAAATATACCGCAAAGGGTAAGAAAAAACATTAGGATTGATTACAAAATGCATCCCACATTTATTACCCATCCTTTATTACCTCTAAGTTAAGATCCTGCAATCTTTAAGTGTAGCATAAGGGAAGGGAGGGATGAAGAAACATTCTGTCACTATTTACAAATATTTGTGACTATGTTAAAATCAAGATTGTTAGAAGCATAATTCCAAAGTATCCTAAGTGAGTCTCAAATGCCAAACTTCTGAGATGAGAGAACTCTCCAAACAATGTGTACAAATGCTACACTGGAATACTATTTCAGAAGAGTGCCAACAAAGTATGTACAGATAAGATGTGCACATTTTAGAAAGAACACAAGTTGGATATGTCCTTACAGGCTCGGCTTTAGCTGCCGCTTTCAATTGCCTCTAATAATTTTATACAGCATGTTCACTGGTAATTCTGCTCTCAAATAAATGCGTGTCAAAACTGATTAAGTTTTTAAAGGCTTTCAAAGTGATTTTTACATTTCTTAAAAAAGAGCTCACTGAAAATGGAAAAAAAAAAATCTCAGAGATGAGGATTTTATATATCCTGACAAGAATTACCAGGAGCGTTAAGTTCATTTTTAAACCAACAATAATAATAAATACAAGGGCAGAACTACAAGGAAGGAGTTGTACCAAGCAATGTTCCAACTTCCTGGCAACTGTGGTAACTTGGGGAGAGGAGCAAACAGGGAGGAAACCTCTCCAAGAGTTCCTCATGGGTCTCTGCCTTTGTTCTTACTGGCATTTTAATTTCTGATGACAGACTTTTGTTGTTTGGAGCATAAACCGGACGTACCAGTTTGGAGGCACAATAAGGAGAACAAAGAATGATTTGTTCACACTGTAGGAAAAAAATCTTTTCCAACCATAGAAAATAGCTTTCGCATGGTGAAAATATGCAAATTACATACCAAACCAAAAAAGTGGGGGGGAGAGTACAAGTTTAGAATCTCACAACTCAATCTAAGGCAAAGGGAAATTATAACAGCCGAGACAATACACACAGGGAAAGGGCTATAAAAGTTGTGGGAGAGCTTTATAACTACCTCTAGAAAATTCTAAAAGCAAATGAAGGTCATCTAGCCCTCAGAACCAAACTTGTTTCTGAAATCATGATGACTTTTCAAAGATATATGACTACAAAATAGAAAAGTCAATCAAATACCATGGACAATAATAATAATGCTTTATGACACAGAATTAGGACAAGAGTACATATTTACACCCCCAACTTCCCTTTTAGATACTAGTCAAATGGAGAATTGTGTCTGCAGTTGATTCTTTTTATCAAACATTGTTGAATAACAGACACAGAAACAACACCTCAATCATACATATATATACAGCTTAATGAATTTTCCATGTTAAAATACCTCTGTCACCAGCACAGACATCAAGAAACAGAACATGACAGATACTCAGAAGGTCCCTCACACCCCTTTCCCAGTCACAAACCCAACTCAAGAATAATCATAACCACTATCCTGACTTCATTACATATAAATTTTACTCATTCAAATTTATGCAAATAGAATCACACAGTATACACTCTTTTGTGAATTACATATGTATGAAATTCATTCATGTTGTTGCATACGATTGGCTTTTTATTTTTTTATTGTATTTTTTAAATTTCTATCGCTATACAGATTTCCACTGTGTGAAAAATACTACAATTTATCCATTTTACTATTGGTGGACTTCCAGGTTGTTTCTAGTTCTTGGCTCTTAAGATGTCAGGAAAAATTGAAAAAACTTTCAAATGAGAAAAAGATCACTATATGTCCTTTCAATGGATTACCAAGAGTGTCTAGTGGACCCTTTGGGGTTATTTGATTTTATACACATCTATACCCTTGTTTTGCAATATTGTAAGTTATAGAAAACTGATAGTAACTGACTCTTGTCCACAGAAATGCAAGTGAATTTTGTCTGGAAGAGATACAATTGAATTCCACTCTATAAAAAAGATGATTCCAGGCAGTACATTTTAGTTTCAGTAGTATATTAACCAGGTTTGCACCTCGTAAAAAGTTCATTTTAGTATTTCTAATTGCCTATATTGGTTCTTCAGATTCTCCCTTGAACCAGCTGTAACAACTTGCCAAACACCTCATTTATTAATGAGTTAAATAAAATCTATGACATCTGTTCCATTTTACAGTTGTAGGAGAGCCATGATTTTAGCATTTTTAAAAGAACATTGTAAAGAATACTGTTATGAATATTCTTGCACATTTCATTTAGTGAATACATATATATATATATTTCTCCTGGTATAAATCTACTAGTTAGAATTGCTCCTATATTAGGCATATGTGCATATTTTGTAGATTTCAACAAAATAGTTTTCTACAGTGATTGTACAAATTGACACTTCCACCAGCAATGAAAAAGAGTTCTACCTGCTCACTTCCTCACCAACAGTTTGTATCAGGCACTCTGGCGTGTTCAATGGGACTTTCACTGTGGTTTTAATTTGTATTTTCTTCATGACTAAGGAGATGGATCAAACACCTTTTCATATGCTTATTGGAATTAGTTATACTATTCCATGAATGACTGTTAAAGTCTCTTGCCCACTACAGTTCCCTGATTCTAAGACATTATGGATTTAAATCTATTGTGCACAGCGAATGAAATGCAGGTCAGTATCCTCTGAAAAGTAATGCTGCCTCAAACTAACTATATAAATAGTCTTCATTGTAGTGGACTGCCATCAGGGAAAATGATGTAAGACTTTTGTCCTGAAGGACCCTTGATTACCACATGTATATATGATGAATAGTTCAGAATATGAATGAGACTCAAGAACTCATTTCAAGAAAAAGGTAGAACTCTTTGTAACTAATCAAATTCATACCTTAATTCCAAATCCAGTAATAAATAAGCAACCCTCCCTTCAACAAGGTACAATGGCTTGGTTATAGCGACATGATATCCATCTCTTGAAGTGAAAAATATGATTTGTAAAAATTCATACTAACATTCAAAGAAAATTCCGTCTCTGTTAAAGATAGGAAACACACAAAAATTACTATACTTTCCCTGGAACTCAAACAGCTCAAACAAAAGATAATGACTAGTAGTTCTTTTTCTTGATACTTTAACAAGTTTTCATCTTTAAAATAAAAAAAAATTAAAAAGAAGTATTAATTTGCCTATTTTTTTTCAAAATGGGTACAGCATATATAGCAGATGATTTCCAGGCTAGAAATATGAATTGAAAACCAAGACACCAGGGGCACCTGGGTGGCGCAGTCGGTTAAGCGTCCGACTTCAGCCAGGTCACGATCTCACGGTCCGTGAGTTCGAGCCCCGCGTCGGGCTCTGGGCTGATGGCTCGGAGCCTGGAGCCTGTTTCCGATTCTGTGTCTCCCTCTCTCTCTGTCCCTCCCCTGTTCATGCTCTGTCTCTCTCTGTCCCAAAAATAAAATAAACGTTGAAAAAAAAATTTAAAAAAAAAGAAAACCAAGACACCAGACATGAAAGACAAAAGAAAAAAATTCCCCATGTTTATCTCATGCACATGCAGACTTTCAATCAAAAATATCTTTCATGTCAGAGTTCTCCACACCAGTAATGGCTCCGGTTCCACTTGGAAAGTCTGACAGAGTAAAAGCAGCCCACAGGTGGGACCCTGGAAGTTTTATTCTTTTCCCAAAATCAAGGGAAAGTACAACAATGACAAGTACAATGGCAAGTACATACAACAATATGCCAGGATCATAGGTTGCAAATATCACACATCAACCACATCAAATATTCCAACAAACTGGACTTGTGTTTATTAACTATAATAATTTGAGAGAGAGAGAGAAAGAGAGAGAGAGAGACAGACAGAGCACGAGTGGGGAGGGGTAAAGAGAGAGAGGGAGACACAGAATCTGAAGCAGGCTCCAGGCTCTGAGCTGTCAGCACAGAGCCCAATTCAGATCCTCTGTCCCCTTTCTCTCTGCCCCTCCCCTGCTCTCACTCTCTCTCAAAAAATAAAATAGAGGTGATGATATATCTAAGAAGGCAACTGTAATGATTAAATTGCATATCTAAAATATGTAACATAAAAGACAGTTAAATCAAAAAGATGCTTGTTGAATAAATGGATGAATAAATGACTGGGTCTATATCAGCCTCATTATTCAATCTTTTTTTTTTTTTATTTTTTTTTTCCAACGTTTTTTTATTTTTGGGACAGAGAGAGACAGAGCATGAACGGGGGAGGAGCAGAGAGAGAGGGAGACACAGAATCGGAAACAGGCTCCAGGCTCCGAGCCATCAGCCCGGAGCCTGACACGGGGCTCGAACTCACGGACCACGAGATCGTGACCTGGCTGAAGTCGGACGCTTAACCGACTGCGCCACCCAGGCGCCCCTCATTATTCAATCTTAATGGTATTTAGCATAAATCTGACTTTGCCCCACTGTTCTCAAAGCAAGTTATTAATATTTAATGTCTGAAAATGTGTTATAATACCATACAATAAAACACATTTGGTACATCTCATTCTTGAAGCCACCAGTATATTACTTCCTATGTTTTACAGCTCTCAGTAAAAGGGCTATTACCAAGGTGGAAAGCAGCACATCATCTGTGCAACAGTTCTTACAAGGCAGTCTCCACCCTCTCTAGCAAATACCCTACACTCATTCCAATCTTTATGTGTTTATATGATGTTTTTACCTGCAACAGGTTTTCTTACCAACTATGATGTTTTAAAAACAGCACATTTAAATATGCAAATAGTTATCAATCTTTCTAAATATGCCACATGTACTAACCACACAGATACAACTGAAATGAAGTTCCTTAAAAAAAAGAGCATCATTTCCTTAAAGGTAACACCAAATAAAAGTTTTTTAATTAAGGAGAAAATGTAAACTATAGACTTAAAGTTATTAATAACTTATATCAATATTGGTTCATTAATTTTAACAAATGTACCTCACTAATGCAAGATGTTAAACAGGGGCAAATACGGTGGTGAGGGGATACATGGGAACTCTCTGTACTTTCTACTCAATTTTTAGGTAGACCTATAATTGGTCAAAAAAATAATGTCTATTAACTTTTATTTACATATATAGGCATGGAAAAATGTGGAAATTCCACAAATAAATTTTAACCTTTCCTGATACCCCTCCCAAAAATACAGAGAGTGAGAATGAAGAGGTGATGAGGTCTTATACTAAGAGAATTCAGTTCTTAAAGCAACAGAAGGAACTCACTTCGCCTATTTAAATGTACAAGTGTATAGTTATCACTTTGCTAACTACTTCACATGTGGTAATCATACAGACCACACAACTGAACTGACGATGAAGTTCTTTAAAAAAATGAACATTTAATGACTTTTTTTTTAACTTCAGAAGTCACAACAAGTTTTTAATTGGGAGGAAAAGCAAAAATACAAAGAAATATAGGGAAAGGAGTGAGAAGTATGACGTTATACCATGGTATTCGATTAATAAGCAACAAAATGACTCCACTAGCTACATGAGTAACTATTATAACTACAAAGCAATCTCTAATGAGAGCTGATAGTCTCTCTCTAGAATCACCCCATGAGCCAATTGGATGATATATTTTCATTTTAGATGTAAGGAAACAAAAAACAATATTCTCCAAACATGACCAGACCAAAGAGGCATCAAAATCTCCTGTTAGTATACTGTATTCAAAACAGTTTTTAACCTCAAGCCTTTTTTCTCCAACAAGTCACTGCCAGGGCGTTATTTTATGTTTTACAACTCTGTTCCAACAATTTCAAAAACTTAAGACAGCACAGTTTGAAGAAAGGATTCCTAATAGTAAGAGCTTTGGAAAGCTCTTAAAATTAGGAGGAAGACAGGGATAACATTTTTGTTTTATTTTTGCCTAACTAACCACAAATGATTCAGTTAATGTCAGAGTGTCAGTATCTCTGTAACCTACTGTGTATGCCATCAAAAAAAAAAAAAATGCAAACCACAAAAACCACCTAAAACACATATTTTTGAGGACTAACAACTTATAGAGCAGATACTTGCTAACCACATAAAGCAGAGAGCAATTGAGTCTATATTTTGGTCTTGACACGAAATTCAAAATACAAAACTTGAGCAAGAAGGAAGTGAGTTGCAAGAACAATATGAAAACCACAGAACACAAATAATGAATGGAACTTGTAATCATATTTTCATACTTCCAAATTTTTGCACACACAGAGGAGTACTTTAAGGCGACTTTAACCTTTCCCCTCCAGTCTGATTTTTGAAAGGAAGATCAAAGAAAAGCAGTTTAAACTCACACGTTCCTTTGGTTATGCAACACAGATTTAGACCTTACACTTCAAAACCCCAGCCATTATTTCAGCACCACCAATCCAAATACCATTCCGAGCTTTGAAGCAGCCCTAATGGTATCTTCCATTTGAAAGTAACACTTTTGTAGTCAAAAGATCTTACTCAGGGTAGATGTTAATGTAAAACCACTCAGACTACACAGACACATATGGCTGGAAGCAGCCTGGAAGGTGTTCAGAAGTCAATGTAACACCATTACAGAGAGTGTCAGCCTAGCAGCTGTCATAAACACTTCATCATCACTCAGACACACAAACTGGATTCCCTTTAACTTGTTACTTTATTTTGTGCAGAATACATGTCCAATTGGAAAGAGAGAAAACAGTGCTACAGATAAGCCAATTTTGGATTACAGCCTCTTTCTACTTCTAAAAGACTGAGTTTGGGGGCACCTGGGTGGCTCAGTTGGTTAGGCAACTGACTTCAGCTCAGGTCACGATCTCATAGATCGTGAGTTCGAGCTCCGTGTCAGGTGCTGTGCTAACAGCTCAGAGCCTGGAGCCTGCTTCAGATTCTGTGTCTCCCCCTCTCTCTACCCCTCTCCTGCTCATGCTCTGTGTCGCTCTGTCTCTCAGTAATAAATAAATGTTTAAAAAAAATTTTTTTAAAGACTGAGTTTGTCATATTTGATTGGTATTGTAAATGTATCCTGATACAATCTGTTGGCTGAAGACAGTTTTGCATAGATATCTAACCAAAAAGAAACATTATATTAAATAGAAGCCTAAGATTGTTCTTCTGTAAAATAGATACCTTATGAACTTGTAAGACTAACAAGATGATTTAAAAAATGAATGACAACATCAATGGTAGCAGGAAGCAGACCAACTACAACTCTCAGATATTGCAGGTGAAAGTGTATCATGGTTCAACATCTTTGAAAAACCTGTAGGCAATTTCTAATCAAGTTAAATATATGCCTGACCTGTGGCCCAGCAATGCTGCTCCTAAGTACATACTCAAAAATAGAGCACATAAATCTACAATTATGTTCATAGGAGCTATATTCATTATAGAAACATATATGCCCATCCCAAAAGGATAATAGCTAAACAATTGGTATATCTAATCAGTGGGATATAACACAGTAATAAAATCAAAAATCAAAAATACAAACCATGACAACATGCAACAACATGGATGGATCTAAAAAATACACTGAACAAAAAAAGACACAAAGGAGTACATACTGTGTGCCTCTATTTATATGACGTTCAATACAGATCTGTGGTCAGAATAGTTATCATCTTACCTGAGGGGAAGGGAAATATTGGCTGAGGAACTACATAAGTAAGAAAAATGCTCTACATTTTGTTCTCAATGTTACTTTCACTTATTTACATATGGGTACAAACATACACATTTACATAATCACATATACACACAAAGAGTCTTCAAACTACAGACTTGAGGTTTGTATTTTTTTTTTTTTTAATTTATTTTTGGGACAGAGAGAGACAGAGCATGAACGGGGGAGGGGCAGAGAGAGAGGGAGACACAGAATCGGAAGCAGGCTCCAGGCTCTGAGCCATCAGCCCAGAGCCCGACGCGGGGCTCGAACTCACAGACCGCGAGATCGTGACCTGGCTGAAGTCGGACGCTTAACCGACTGCGCCACCCAGGTGCCCCAAGGTTTGTACTTTTTAGAGTATATATGCTATATCTGAATTTTTTAAAGATATCTACCATAAATAAATTATGGTACATCCAGACAATGTAATATTATTTAGTGCTAAAAAGAAATGAGCTACCAAGCCATGAAAAGACTTGGGCATAACTTAAATGTGTATTACTAAGTGAAAGAAGCCAATCTGAAACAGCTACATGCTGTATGATTCCAACTATATGACATTATGGAAAGACAAAACTATACAGTAGTCCCCCTTTATCTATGAGCGATACATTCTAAGACCTCCAGGGGATGCCTGAAACTGTGGATAGTAAGAAATCCTATAAATACATTTTCCTATATGTATATATCATGGTGAAGTTTCATTTATAAATTAGGCACAGTAAGAGATTAACAACAATGAAATAAGACAATTATAAAAATATACTATAAGAGAAGTTATATGAATGTCTCTCTCTCAAAACATAATGTACTGTATTTACTCTCTTTGTGGTGATGTCAGATGATAAAATGCCTACGTGATGAGATGAAGTGAGATGAATGATGCAGGCATGTGACGTAGTATTAGACTACTATTCACCTTATGGCAATACAACAGATGCAGGATCGTTTGCTTCCAGACCACAGCTGACTGTGGGTAACGGAAATTGTGGAAAGCAAAACCACAGATAAAAGGGACTACTGATGTGGAATGTTGATAGTGGGGAGGCTGTGCATTTTAAGGGTTAAATATGAGCTTTAATTTTTTATCTACAAAATGAGAATGACACTAAATAGTGAAACTAAGGGGTGCCTGCCTGGCTTAAATCAAAGATTCTTGTGTGCATCTTGAGTGTGCAATTCTTTATGTCAGGGTTGTGAGTTCAAGCCTGATGTTGGGTATAGAGAGTACTCAAAAATAAAAAATCTTAAAAAAAAAAATAGTAAAATTGACAGGATAATAGAGAATAATAGGTGATGCACCTAATATGATGGTGTGGTATATTCTGATTATTCAAATTACAGATGCTATTATTTATATTAACATTATGAAATTTCACTAGGCAGCGCAAGTGTCAAAACTCCCCCAGGCATCTCCTCACTACTCAGTGCTCTGCGGTGCTCCATTCGTTCCTCCACTGGAACATGAATTTCACAGGCCAGGGTTTCTCAACTTCAGCCCTACTGACATTTTGGAATGGACAATGCTTTGTTGAGCAAAAATGTCCTAAACATTGTAGGAAGCTTTGTAGCATCTCTGGCTTTCATCTACGAGATGCCAGTAGCAACTCCCAATCGTGACAATAAAAAATGTCCGCAAACATGGCAAATGTTTCCTTGCGGGCAAAAGCACTCCCATCTGGGAAGCACTGACACAGACTGCAATTATGTAGTGACACCTCACATATGTAGAATGTGATCTGCTCAGGACTCAGGTCTTAGTGATATTTGTATCTCCTAATACGTGGCATAGACCCTAGGCTTCAATGTGGCTAAATGGAAAAAGTATGATGCTATTAATTAATAAACATAGAGATTTTAGGAAGAAGGGACAGATTGGGAATGGAATGGGATGTAAGCCAATAGCAAACGATTATGAACTTTAGTTTGTATCTTTCTAAAATTGACTCTCTAGCACTCTTAGATGAAAATACTCAGCAAAATATTGAAATCTTGAAATACATTTACTAAACATATACACACATATATACGTCTACATGTACACATACATACATAAATGTATATATATAAACATATATATATATATATATATATATATATATATATATATATATATATATATATATATATATATATCCAACTAACTGCCAGACAATGTACTTGGTACCAGATATATAAAGACCATGAAAACATGATCAAAGTAATAAAATAAAAAACACAAACCATGACAACATACAACAACATGGATGAATCTAAAAAATACACTAAACAAAAAATGACACAAAGGAGTACATACTGTATGCCTCTATAAAGAACTTATTAAACTCAAGACCCAAAAAACAAACAATCCAGTGAAGAAATGAGCAAAAGACATGAATAGACACTTTTCTAAAGAAGATATCCACAGGGGCGCCTGGGTGGCTCAGTCGGTTAAGCGTCCGAATTCGGCTCAGGTCACAATCTTGCAGTCCGTGAGTTCGAGCCCCGCGTCAGGCTCTGTGCTGACTGCTCAGAGCCTGGAGCCTGTTTCAGATTCTGTGTCTCCCTCTCTCTCTGACCCTCCCCCGTTCATGCTCTGTCTCTCTCTGTCTCAAAAATAAATAAACGTTAAAAAAAAATTTTTTTTTAATAAGGAAGATATCCACATGGCTGACAGACATATGGAAAAATGCTCCACATCATTCATCATCAGGGAAATACAAATCAAAACCACCATGAGATACCACCTCACACCTGTCAGAATGGCTAACATTAACAACTCAGGCAACAACAGATGTTGGTGAGGATGCGGAGAAAGAGGATCTCTTTTGCACTGCTGGTGGAAATGCAAGCTGGTGCAGCCACTCTGGAAAACAGTATGGAGGTTCCTCAAAAAATTAAAAATAGAACTATCCTATGACCCCAGCAATTGCACAACTAGGTCTTTATCCAAGGGATACAGGTGTGCTGTTTTGAAGGGACACATGCACCCCGATGTTTTACAGCAGCACTATCAACAATAGCCAAAGTATGGAAAGAGCCCAAGTGTCCATCAACAGAAGAACGGATAAAGAAGAGGTGGTATATCTATACAGCCAAGTACTACTTGGCAATCAAAAAGAATGAAATTTTGCCATTTGCAACTACGTGGATGGAACTAGAACACACTATGCTAAATGAAATTAGTCAGAGAAAGACAAATATCATGTGACTTCACTCATATGCAGAATTTAGGATACAAAACAGATGAACGTAAGGGAAGGAAAGCAAAAATAATATAAAAACAAGGAGGGGGACAAAACATAAGAGACTCTTAAATACAGAGAACACACGGAGGGTTGCTGGAGGGGCTGTGAGTGGGGGGATGGGCTAAATGGGTAAGGGGCATTAAGGAAGACACTTATTGGGATAAGCACTGGGTGTTATACATAGGGGATGAATCACTGGAATCTACTCCCGAAATCATTATTGCACTATATGCTAACTAACTTGGAAATAAATAAATAAATAAATAATTTTAAAATTTTTTAAAAAGTAAAATCATAAAAAAAAGTGAAAATGTCAGAATACCTATAAAGGAGACTATTGGGACAAATGATGAAATCAGAAAATGGATTGTGGATTACATAACAGTATTGTATCAAATGTAAATGTCCTGGTTTTGATAGTGCTATAGTTGTATAAGATAATGTGCCTTATTCTTAGCAATATATACTGAATTATTTACGGAAAAGGGGTACATTATTTCTCCTACTTATTAACCATTCAGAAAAAAATCTGCACAAATAAAAAAACTGAGAGAATGATATAGCCAGTGAGGCAAAATGTCCATAACCGGTAAATTTGGGTAAATCAAGGAGCTCCTTGTACTAATTATAAAATTTTCTGGAAGTTTAAAATTATTGCAAAATAAAAAGCATCTTTCAAACTCCACAATGAGATACTAGTACACACCTACCAGAATGGTAAAAATTTTTAAAGCTAACAATACCAAAAACCAATGAGAAATATGGAGCAAATGAAACTTTCATACATTGCTAGTGGGCATACATATTGGTAAAACTACTTTGGAAAACTGGTTATATGAACTAACGTTAAACATACATATACGCTATAACACAGCAAATCTACTCTAGGTCTACATGTCCAAGAGAAATGGATACAGTATATGTCCACCAACAACCATATAAAATAACATTCAGAGAAGTTTTATTTATAATGCTCAAAAACTGGAAACAACCAAAAATGTCTATTGGCTATATAGTGGACTTCTTTAAATGTGTTGTATTCATGATAAAATACTACACAGAAAAAAAATAAGAACAGATTACTGCTACACACAAGAACATGAAAGAATCTCATAGTCATACTGTTAAAAGAGAAAGAAGCCAAACATAAAAGAGCACAGGTATCTACGATATTTTTTATGAAGTTCAAAAACAGAAAAACTAATCTCTGGCAGAAGTCAGCATATTGGTTATTTGGAGGTATAAGGAGGACAATATTAACAGGGAAGTGGAATTCTTCGGAGTTGCTGCAAATGTTCTATATCTTATTCTGAGTGATCTACAGAAGGTTATATACATATATAACAATTCAGTCTGCACACTTAAGACCTGTGTACTTTACTGTATTTAATATATTCAATAAAATTTAAAACAAGAGGATTTATAACAAAAGAAAAAAATTGCGTTCCACACACTCATAAGTCTGTGTCCAAAGAATACTTTCTGCTTTAGAACAGAAAAACATCAAAAATATTTCAAACAAGATTCCAATTTGTGGTAATAAATTTCAAACTCAAAGTAGAGTGCATATATTAAATCAACAAAAGTAACATAAAGCCACTATTAAAACACAAGGAAAAATTAAACTTCAGATGTAAGACTTTTCTAAAGTGACACTGTAAGAAACACTCTAAGCAAAAGTATTTTTCTCTGTTAATACAGGTGGATTCTAGAAGTTGTTGCAACATCATTCTTCATTTTTGCTTCCATTCATTCCAGGACAATCAATGCTATTCCACTGCAGATGACTAAAGAGCCATCCTTTACTTCTCTTCCCAGTAAACAAGAGACTAGACCAAACAAAATAAGGACCTATTTTCAATGAGCACAATTTTTTGATTCAGGTCCATATTCAAATTCCCTCTGTTTGCCAGATACCCAAATCATAGACTTTATATTGCTCCCAAGTGAAACTCATAAAAATTGTTCCTGGCTAGCAATCGTGACATGGCAAGGTCTACTGGCACCCAACTTCTAATAAATAAAATACTAATTGGTATTTACCTCAAATATGCCCTTGCATGTTTCTCTAAAGCTTTAGTGTAAAAGCTACATACGCTAAAAGCTAGGGGAAATATTTCCTTTCAAGAGAACAGCTGCACTTTTCTTACCGCAATGTGTTAGTGACACCTAGTGTCACATCTTTGAAGTACATTCAAAGCTCCAAGAAGGCACTCCACATGAACCTTAGGTTCAGTAAGTTAACATTTGGAGTGCTTTCTTGGAGCTGGAGGGGAGGTAGGGGGTGGGGGATTTAGGCTAAAAGGGTGATTAAGGAGGTATTAAGGTGATTAAGGGTATTAAGGAGGGCACTTGTTGTGATGAGCACTGGGTGTAATATGTAAGTGAAAAATCACTAAACTCTACTCCTGAAACTATTATACTGTGTGTTAATTAACTAGAATTTAAATAAAAACATGAAACATAAAAAAAACCTTTGGAAAAAAAAAGAAAGAAAAAATACCGTTTCATGCAATGCAACCGTCATCTTCTAGGTACTGTAATGAATATATTTTCAAGATTTTTTAAGATATTAAGAATTTCAGGGGCACCTAGGTGGCTCAGTAGGTTAAGCGTCCAACTTCAGCTCAGGTCATGATCTTGTGGTTTATGAGTTCAAGCCCTGCATCAGGCTCTGTGCTGACAGTTCAGAGCCTGGAGCCTGCTTCAGATTCTTTGTCTCTGCCCCTCCCCCTCCCTCCCTCCCTCTCTCTGTCTCTCTCGCTCAAAAATAAACATTAAAAAAAATTTTTTTAAGACATTAAGAATTTCAAAAGAGAATGATAAAACTAAGTAGCCACTTAAACAGACACCAGAAAGAGCACCTGACGGGCTTGGTCAGTGGAGCATGCAACTGTTGATCTCAGGGTTCGAGCCCCACGTTGGGTGTGAAGGTTACTTAAAAAAAAAAATCTTGGGGTGCCTGGGTGGCTCAGTCAGTTGAACGTCTGACTTGGGCTCAGGTCATGATCTCATAGTTCATGAGTTTGAGCCCCACATCGGGCTCTGTGCTGACAGCTCAGAGCCTGGAGCCTGCTTTGGATTCTGTGTCTCTGTCTCTCTCTGCTCCCCCCACCCCCATTCACACACACACACACACACACACACACACACACACACACTGTCTCTCGCTCTCTCTCAAAAATAAATAAACATTGAAAAATTAAAAAATAAAATCTTAAAGGGCAGTTGGGTGGCTCAGTGAGTTGAACATCTGACTCTTGATTTCAGCTCAGGTCATGATCCCAGGGTTGTAGGATCGAGCCCCATGTCGGGCTCTATGCTGAACATGGAGCCTGTTTAGGATTCTCATTCTCTCTCTCTCTCTCTCTCTCTCTCCCCCCACCTCTGTCTTTCCCCTTTCTCTCTCTCTCTCTCTCTCTCTCTCTAAAATTAAAAATAATGGCAAGAAAACAGACACTCAGATCAATGGAACAGAATAGAGAACCCAGAAATGGACCCACAAATGTATGGCCAACTAATCTTTGACAAAGCAGGAAAGAATACCCAATGGAATAAACACAGTCTCTTCAGCAAGTGGTACTGGGAATACTGGACAGCGATGTGCAGAAAAATGAACCTGGACCACTTTCTTACACCATACACAAAAAGAAACTCAAAATGGATGAAAGACCTCAACGTAAGACAGGAAGCCATCAAAATCCTCAAGAAGAAAGCAGGCAAAACCTCTTTGATCTTGGCCACAGCAACTTCTTACTCAACACGTCTCCAGAGGCAAGGGAAACAAAAGCAAAAATGAACCACTGGGACCTCATCAAAATAAAAAGCTTCTGCACAGTGAAGGAAACAATCAGCAAAACTAAAACTGAAACTAAAAACTAAAAGGCAACCGACAGAATGGGAGAAGATATTTGCAAATGACATATCAGAAAAGGGTTAGTATCCAAAATCTATAAAGAACTTATCAAACTCAACACCCAAAAAACAAACAATCCAGTGAAGAAATGGGTAAAAGACATGAATAGACACTTCTCCAAAGAAGACATCCAGATGGCCAACCGACACATGAAAAAATGCTCCACATCACTCATCATCAGGGAAATGCAAATCAAAACCACCATGAGATACCACCTCACACCTGTCAGAATGGCTAACATTAACAACTCAGGCAACAACAGATGTTGGCAAGGATGTGGGTGCATGTGTCGCTTCGAAACAGCATACTTGTATCCCTTGGAAAAATACCTGGTAGTGCAATTGCTGGGTTGTAGGGTAGTTTTATTTTTAATTTTTGGAGGAACCTCCATACTAGTTGTGAGATGGTGACGAGGATGCAGAGAAAGAGGATCTCTTTTGCATTGTTGGTGGGAATGCAAACTGGTGCAGCCACTCTCGAAAACAGTATGGAGGTTCCTTCAAAAATTAAAAATAGAACTTCCCTACAACCCAGCAATTGCACAACTAGGTCTTTATCCAAGGGATACAGGTAGGCTGTTTTGAAGAGACACATGCATCCCAATGTTTATAGCAGAACCATCAACAATAGCCAAAGTATGGAAAGAGCCCAAATGTCCAACGATGGATGAATGGATAAAGAAAATGTGGTACATGTATACAATGGAATATTACTCGGCAATCAAAAAGAATGAAATCTTGCCATTTGCAACTACATGTATGGAACTAGAGGGTATTATGCTAAGCGAAATGAGTCAGAGAAAGACAAATATCATACGACTTCACTCATATGAGGACTTTAAGACACAGTACAGATGAACACAAGGGAAGGGAAGCAAAAATAATATAAAAATAAGGAGGGGGACAAAACATAGGAGACTCTTAAATATGGAGAACAAACAGAGGGTTACTGGAGGGGTTGTGGGAGGAGGGATGGGCTAAATGGATAAGGGGCATTAAGGAATCTACTCCTGAAATCATTGTTGCAGTATATGCTAACTTGGATGTAAATTTAAAAAATAAATTAAATTAAATTAAATTAATTAAATTAAATTAAATTAAATTAAATTAAATTAAAAACTAAACTAAGGGGCTCCTGGGTGGCTTAGTTGTTTAAGCGTCCAACTTTGGCTTGGGTCATGATCTCAAGGTTTGTGAGTTCAAGCCCCACATCAGGCTCTGTGCTGACAGCTCAGAGCCTGGAGCCTGCTTCAAATTTTGTGCCTCCCTCTGCCTCTGCCCCTCTCCTGCTCATGCTGTGTGTCTGTCTGTCTGTCTATCTCTCTCTCTCTGTCTCAAAAATAAAGACTTTTTTAATTTAATAAAAAATAAAAATAAAATAATTAAAATTAAAATTAAATTAAATCTTTAAATAAATAAAAAAATAGACAACATAAAAAGTAGGGAAAACTATCAGGACTTTTATAATGGTATATCTTGGGTTTCTTATCCACTGAAAATTTTAAGTGAGACCTCTATACTTACACTATGCAATACAATTTTTGCCTCATATAATTTTTAACATAATGTAAGTATAAGCCTAATAATAAATTCTACTTCTTCTAAAACTAGCTATCTTACATACCAGGTAGCACCAGCCCCAGGTCAATACCTTGGGAACAACTTTGACTCTTTCTTCTCCTCTTAATATCTTATCAGATACCACAAAAACAAACTTTGTTCAAGGTTCTCAACCTCATATTGGACAATGTTGAAACTGATTCCTAAGTAGCCTTATAACCTCTTCTTTTCTCCCTATTCTCTATTCATCCCACTGTCACTGCAAAATAAATCTTTATTAAGTATGGATTTTGCAATGTATCTCTGTTACTCAAGGATTTTTAATGAGTTCACACTGGCTGAAAGATTTAATAAATCCAAGTTCTCATCTTGCAGTTCAGATTTCTTCCCTGAAACTTCTATATCTCATCCCATGTCCAGAGTGCATATAACCACTAAAATGAATGTTAATAATCATAGAAGTGAGAGTTGTCTGTGTTAAATAAAATAACATGACTACACAACGTCTAAAACATAGACACTATCATAAACTCCTCCACCACCTGGATGCCCTGTTGATAGTATTTGTCAAACCATGTTATAAATGACCAATTATTTATTTTTTAATTTCCATTCTGGCACAAACAGATATTTCTGTAAATGACAAACACATATTTAGATGATGTGCAACTAGCAAACAGCTATGGATGTCTAAAAGCTTACTCTCATTTTCTGTACTTATTTTGTTGCATACAGTAACAAATACTTCACTATTACCAGTTCATGGACCAGCACTACCAGTTCATCCTCCACTAACTGAAAACTGAACTCACTATCTTTCCACCCATATTTGCTCTTTATCATACCTTTACTATTTTGTAAGAGGCATCGCTGTCTACATCTGTTCAAAATCCTCAAATGACTTCCACAACTCATTTTTTTAGTGGGCAAAAAAAATCCTAAAAGATATTCCTAAAAGATACTCAAATGGCCAACAATATATGAAAAAGTAGTCCAACATTATTAGTCCACAAGGTGCCACCCATAAGAATGGCTAAAATTAAAAAGATGGACAACACCAAATGTTGATGAGGTTAATGGAACAACTCCTACACGGCTGGGGGAAATATAAGATGGTACAAAAAGGTTTGGAGTCTGTTATAAAACTGACCACATTCCTACCCTATGAAGCTACAATTCCACTTGTAGGCATTTACCTAAGAGAAATGAACACACACTTAACAAAAAGACTTACAGAAGATCTTCACAGCAGCTTTAGTCAGAAAAGGCAAAAGCTACAAATAGCCCAGCTATCCATCACTAAAAGAAGGGATAAACTATGGTATATTCATAAGTTGGAGTATTATTTGGCAATAAAAAGGAATAAACATCATGGGTGAATCTCATAAACATGCTGAGTGAAGGAAGCCTTCCACAAAAAAAAAAAAAAAAGAAAAAGTGCATATAGTATAATAGCACAGGAAGTTATAAAACAGGCAACACTAATCTATAGTGAGGGAAAAAATGAGAACAGTGGTTGCTTCTGAATGGGATGGAAGAAAATTAACTAGGAATAGACATGAAGGAAATTTCTTCAGTGATAAACATGTTCTGTATCTTGACAGAGATCTGGGTTACCTAGGTGTATGCATTTATCAAAGCTCAATAACTTGACATACTAAGAATTGTGTATTTAATGGCTGTAGAGTTTATCCAACAAAAATTAATCAAATATTGAACTCTAATTAATGATAGCATGAAAAAATAGGGTAAAGTATACTGAAGTTTACAATTTATTTTGAAATGCATTGAACAAGATGGATATGAAATAAAGGAAGTATAGTAAAATTTTAATGATTCAAATCTAGGTGTAGATATACATGCTTTCACCATAAAATTGTCACAACTTTGCTCTACATTTGAAATTTGTGAAGTCTGTAGTTGACAAAGCTCTAGCCCACGACCACTTCTCAGGCATCATCTCCAAGCATTCTTCACCTTGCCCACCCACCTCCAGCTAAACTGCCTCCTTGCTGTTCTTGAACACAGGAAACAAAGTCCTACCACAGAGTACTGGCTTTGAATGTTCCTCCTTCAAATACCCATAAGGATCACTCTTCCACACTTTTGCTCAAAGGATCTTTGAGAGAGACTTCCCCAGGCCACCCTGTATAATACAACAACCCACAGCAACATCAACCACCCCATCCTAACACTTACCATCATCTAGTATACTAGATGTTTGTTTATTATCATCTTCCTCCCTACCACACGAAGAATGATTTTGTTTTGTTCATTGTTGTTTTCCCAGCACCTTGAACAGGGTCTGGCTCATAAACAAAAATCAATAAATCTTTGCTGAGTAAGTGAATTAATAAATGAATGGGGTAAGTACAAATGGCTTTACAAGAATGCAATCTGGAAAATCTATCAAGAGCCTTGGTGTATCTACTTTCATTGATCTCTCCAAATTACATGATCATAAAGATATTTGTCTCAATATTCTTTAAGAAGACAAAAACTTAAAAAATCTAAATCAATGTCCAACCATACAGGAAAGAACATTTCCACCTCAGAGCCACAGACTTTACTGTTTGCCGTTTCAAGCATTCCCTGGCTAAATCCTAACTTCTAGGCCACTTTCTTACTATAATCTCTTATTCTTTTCCTTGAATTTCAATTTAAGTTGTATATTAATTGATTTTTATTTAAATTCACCTCCCCTACTAGCTCCATTAGAGCAAACACCACGTCTGTTTTGTTCAAAATACATTATTTTATCCCAGGCCTTTGCTGAATAAATGAACGCCTTTTAAGTCCTCATAGTTCACAGCACGAAATCACTCTATGTATAAGACTCGGAGAAAAGAAAAATAACGAATGTAAGTATGATGTATTAAAATAACTGAAATATATACTGAGATAAGAGCTAATAGAATTAAAGGAGTCATGAAAGGAAAAGTATAGAACTGCTTTTTTTAAAACAAATCTCATAAAACTATTTGGCTTTTAGTCCATGTACAACCTTTATTTATTTATTTATTTATTTTAATTAAGAATTTTAAGCACAAGAACCTGTATTTATATTACCAAAAAGAGGCAAAGAGATTGTTAGGCATGAATGGGAAAAGGGCCTGTTTATCCAAACATCAACAAATAATCATTCTTTCTTACATCAGATGTGTTGAAAAAAGGGCCTGACAGCTTGGGAAAGCCAGTGTTTTCCTACAGCCACCCTGTAAACAAAGTGGTGGGGACTAGGCAGTCGAGAAACTACTTCTGGGCAGTTCTGCTTCTGAGCTATCTCCACTTAACTGTCTGTCAAGGCACTATTTAAGCCTTGTTCAAATTTGTGCAATTTGTAAACAATTTTTTAAATGTTTACCCAGGATATGTTTATTTTCTTCATCTGAGACTCACAGGTTATATAAAATCAACACGAGGGAACCCTGTTCACAAACTTGAAGCAAAAACTGAGCTATGGTTTGGACAGGGATTGACTTTCTGCCCACTCACACTTACTCAAAAGCAAATATGATTTATGGTCTTCAAAGACCCCTAAGAGCTGGGATTATTCCTGGGTTGACCAACATAAAGCTCCCCACTGTCTAGCACATGGTAACACTTAAGTGATTACTGAATAACTGACTAGTGATAAACAAGTTTTGGAAGGGGTTAGTTAGTAATGGGTAACAGTCATGATACTCTATAAAAGATGAATATTTGAAGCCATATCATAACCTTTCACAATGAACACTGGTGTACTTGCATGGCATATCTTTTGTTATCACATTTGGAGAGTAATGAAGTACAGCTCTGAGATCATACACTTTGAAGACGAAGTCAGATAGAACTGGGTTTGAATTCTAATCCCGCCTCTTACACGTAGTGTGATGTTAACACCTATAAATACGACAACTTCTACCTCACAGTATACAACAGATGAGATCATGTGTATATAAAATGCTTTGGACATAGTAAGAGCACAATCAATGCAACAGAAGGAGCCTATTTTCCCAAAATGCCTCCTAATTCATGAAATAGTTCTCACAGAGCTATAATACTACAAGAGTAAACAACCAGCTAATGAATATTCCATGAAGAAAAGATTATTCAAGTGTCTCAAAATACAATCTGGGCATAAGAACTATTTTAAAGAAGTAATTTAAATTAGTCAGAAAACTTTTAAAGTTACTCACAGCTAAACACAAGTTAACTTTAAAACTATTAAAAGTGATACCTCTAATTATAACCGAAACAACTGGGTAGCCTGAGTACCACCAAAGGAATGTGCTCAATCCAGTCAACACCCCTAATCACACAGACTCAACCTTCTTGTTAAAGCTCTAGCTTCCCCTCTGCCTTCAAGCCTGTCAACAGACAGCATAAGGGTTTAAAATGTTGTATCTATTAATAAGAAAAAGTTACATTTACAAAATCTTTCCTCTGATCACAAAACCTAGAAATATTTCTCTTGGAAGGGGGAAAAAAAACAAAAAACACTGCCTAATTTTAAGTCCTTTGTCCATGTCTTTGGCATGATACTTAAATCACAAACAACATTGTAGACCCATGAAAAACATCAACTACACATCCAAAAAAGGCAAAAGAAAGAGGACACTCATTATATGACATATCAGCAGGATTCTTCTACCTCTGGAAAAAAAAAAGCCAATCTTTAAAAACAAGAAATATAAAACCCCAAACCCTAAATAATAATACCATACATAATTAATTATACGATTAGATGAAAGACTGAAGTTCATCGTGATTTATCAAAGAATAATTTTTTACTAAAAATGTTAAAGAATTATGAAGTCCAATGTGATCATTACTTAATAATCCTTATGCCACTGAAGCCAAATTCTGTACTCAAGAACATCTCAAATTCCTTTAAATTTGACATAATAAACTATGTTTTCCTATAAATCTTTTAAGAATTGGTATTACCCAACGGAACCAAAAAGAGGGGGCAAAAATTTTAGCAGAAACACACACATACAACAATTTGGTGAATGAATTTATTAAAGGTATAAATTAAAAGTCTCTGTATTGACCCTGAGCCTCCAACTGCAAAAGAACCACACAACAGAAGTTCCCCTTCCCCCTATCATCTACTGGAGAGATTCGATATTTAGGCCATGCCAGAATGTAAGTACAAGCCAAATTATGCAATCTTTACTACAGTTCACTCAGCTATGATCCTACCTAGCCTCTTCCTCTTTTAGGACATTTTATTTTTCATCATCCCAAAGAGGAACATGTAAGATTTAACAGGCAAACTGGGACCAATATTAGGCAATTTTAAACATTTATCAAAATTTTGATTTATCTTATACAGATACACAGACATAAAATAACCTTTGTTCAAATTCACATATTATATCATTATGGCTAAGAGCAGGGAAAAAAAAAAGACATTCAAGTTTTTTCAATATAGGAAATAAATGACATAAATTAAAGAAAATCCAAACAATGGAATTATACACAGCTATAACCTTCAAAGAAGAAGCTCTCTGAATATTGACATTAAGAGTAAAACAAAGGGGCGCCTGAGTGGCTCAGTCGGTTAAGCGTCCGACTTTGGCTCAGGTCACGATCTCACAGTTCATGGGTTCAAGCCCCACGTTCGGCTCTGTGCTGACAGTTCAGAGCCTGGAGCCTGCTTTGCCTTCTGTGTCTCCCTTTCTCTCTGCCCCTCCCCTGCTCGCACTCTGTCTCTCTCTCTCTCAGAAATAAATAAACATTAAAAAAAAATTTTTTTAATTAAAAAAAAAAGTAAAACACAGCAAGGTATAGACTAAGTTGCATAATATGCTACCATCTTTTAGAGAGGGCAGGGTGGCAGAAACAGATTTGTTTATGTTATCATTTGCATAAAATACAGCCATAAGGATACATAAGAAACTAGAAATCCTAGTTGCCTCGAGGGGAAATGGGGGACAAGGGTGGAAAGGTTTTTTAACCCTTTGTAACTTGAATTTTGTACCACATAAATGTTTTCACTGACTCAAAACATTGATTTTTAATGACTGCTAATTTAAAAAAGAAAAGAGGGGTGCCTGGATGGCTCAGTCAGTTAAGCATCTGACTTCAGCCCAGGTCATGATCTCAGGGTTCATGAGTTCGAGTCCCACATCAGGTGAGCTCGAGTCCCGCTTCGGGTGAGCCCCATTTCTCTTTCTGCCCCTCGTGGAATTCTCTCTCCCTCTCTATCCCCTCCCTTGCTCATCTGCACCCTCTCACTCTCTCCAAAAAAAATTTTGATTAATTAATTAATTAATTTAAAAAGAAAAAAGAAAAGAAAAAGCCTTCTGCAAGCTTTTTTACCATTCTGGAAAATAGAAGGGAAATAATAATAATACTAATAATAATAATAATAATAATAACAACTACTTAATAGAGTTAATGAGACCTTACAGAAAGTATCACCAGATTTCACATCAGCTAGCATGGTGGAAAGTATTATATTTTAGGGATTCAACCTTCTTCATACTTACTGGGATGCTCCAGACTTGCATTCCATCACTGTAGCCGATCATAATCAGCAGAGGCGGCTCATTCCCAGTGCTGTGTATTTCATGAAATTCCAGATTTCTTGATGTATCTGCATTAGAATTAAGTCACAAAGAAGCAAATTAAAAAGTAAACAACTACTCTTCTTTAATATTATTAGTGTAACAGTTGTTTAAATTGTTTTTCAATGATGTATCACTAAATTCTATTCCTGAAAACATTATTACACTATATAATCCAAGTTAACTAGCTTGGGTTTAAATTTTAAAAAAAGAAAAATAAATAAACAAACATTTTTTCAATAAAAAGTATTTGGAAGACATCATTTAAAAGAAAGTGAACAGGGATCAGGAAGCTGAAATTAGAAAACTAGTATTTTTTTTTTAACAGTACTTATAATTATCTGCACAAGTAAGGTTTTAAAAACCAAAGTCTCATTAGAGAACTTGGGAATATTAATACCAGGAACAAAACCATCTATCTGTAAGTGATACATGAAAATAAAAAATTTTACTAAAATTAATTAAATATAAATATGAAGTGTAATCTGCTAGAATTTCTAATATTTGTAAATTTAACAGTGGAAGACAAGTTATATTCCTTCATGTATAGGAAGTGAATCCTGATATACCTGAACACCAGGCATAGAGTCCACTACAAGAGAATTATATGTACTTGTGTAATCAACTTCCAATTCACATCAATGAATATTAAGCATCTGTTATAAAATCAATATGACAAAAGATATCCTTCCTGAACAAAACTATTGCACCTCACAAAACACTAATTCAAGCATTCTATTCTTAAATCACAACCTTATCTTCCAGCAAGTTTGCTCAACCACTTCCATTATGATCCATTCTCTGACTTCATTAGGCCCTCAGGTCCACTGACACCCCTACCTTCTCTCTATTCTATAGATCATCTTATATTGACTCTCTTTCCATCTTACACTCTTGGATCAATTATCTCAGTAACTTCTGTCAATAATCTACAGTCTCAAATCTCTTTTTGTGGAATCTCTGCATGGTGCCCAACTCACAAAATCTCAATCCTAGATGAATCCAACTATCCATTCTCTTAGTACATTCTATGGCAATCCAGCACTGCTATAGAAATATCACACAAAATATCACCTAGGGGCACCTAGGGGCTCAGTCAGTTAAGCATCTAACTTTGCCTCAGGTCATAAGCTCACAGTTCATGAGTTCAACCCTCACATCAGGCTCTCTACTGTCAGCACAAAGCCCAGTTCAGATACTCTGTCCCCCTCTCTCTCTTCTCTTCTGCTCTCACACACATGCCTACACATGCTCACTCTCTCTCTCTCTCAAAAATAAAAAAAAAAGTTTTTAATCTTTAAAAAAAAGAAATATTACACAATCCTACTACATTATCTATTACATTAAAATGAAGAATTTCAATTAATCATGAGCCAACCTTACCAGAAAAGTGAAAAGGCAAGCCACAGCAGGGGAAAAGAGACTTGTAACAAATATAACCCCACAAGGACATATCTCATACACATAACAATTAAAAATCAATATGAGGGGCGCCTGGGTGGCGCAGTCGGTTAAGCGTCCGACTTCAGCCAGGTCACGATCTCGCGGTCTGTGAGTTCGAGCCCCGCGTCAGGCTCTGGGCTGATGGCTCGGAGCCTGGAGCCTGTTGCCGATTCTGTGTCTCCCCCTCTCTCTGCCCCTCCCCCGTTCATGCTCTGTCTCTCTCTGTCCCAAAAATAAATAAAAAACGTTGAAAAAAAAAAAAAATCAATATGAAAAAGTCATTAGAAAAACAGGCTGGAGACGTGAAAAAACACTTCAAAAAAAGGATGTTCAAATAAATCCATCATCAATAAATATGAAAAGTAGCTCAATCGCATTTGTAATTAAGGAAGTGTTGATTAAAACCACAATGACAAAGGGCCCCTGGGTGGCTCAGTCGGTTAAGCACCCAAACGTCAGCTCAGGTCATGATCTCACAGATCTCATGGTTCATGAGTTTGGGCCCCACATCGGGCTCTGTACTGACAGCTCAGAGCCTGCTTCAGATTCTGCATCTCCCTCTCTCTCTGCCCCTCCCCCGCCCTCTCTCTCAAAAAAATAAACAAACGTTAAAAAAAAATTTTTTTTAAACCACAATGACAAAACCAAGGGGCAGGATGTGGAATAAAGTAATTGTTTACTGCTAGTGAATGTAAAACAGTACAATCACTTTGGAAAACAGTTTGACAATATATTCTCAAATTGAAGATACCATGCCCTTTGACCAAGTAGTTCTACTCCAGATATACACTCACTTGAAGCCAAGAGACAAGCACAGGAATATCCATAGCAGCATTAACTTTAAAAATTTTTTTCAAGCCTATTTATTTTTTTCTTAGTAATCTCTACACCCAACGTGGGGCTTGAACTCACAACCCCTAGATCAAGAGTCACACACTCTACCAACCGAGCCAGCCAGGCACCTCCATAGCAACAGTATTTGTAAAGAGCCAACAGCTGGAATCAATCCAAATGTCCATCAAAACGAAAGTGGAAAAGCACAGTGGGTATATTGCAACAATGGAATAGTACTGAACCACTGCCATACATCATAATATTGATGAACGTACAAACATAATAAGCAAAAGAAGCCAGATATAAAAAAAACTATATAGTGAATAATTTTATTTATGTGAAATTCAAAATCACTAGGCAATTAGGTAGCAATATTCTATTTCTTACCCTAGGTGATTGTTACACAGGTGGTTTTGTAAAAATTTGTTCACTGAGCCATACTTTTGTATTATTTACCATGATATATTTGCACAATAAATAAGGTTTTAAAAAATCATAAATTGAAACAATATCCCTCTTCCTTTATTTGACTTCATTACTCTCCTCTCCTTCTAGAAGCTAAATTCCTTGATTATTTGCCACTGTCATCTATTCTGCATTTCTTTCACCCCAAATCCATTTCAAAACGTTTTCTGTTCTCACTGATAATCAATATAATCTCAGCAATAATCTCCAAGTTGTTGAATGCAATATGTGTTTTTTAAGCCCATCTTTTCAGACTATTTAGCAGCTATAATCAATGCTCATCAGTTTCTCCTTAAAATATTTTCCTTTGGTTTCCATGTACAACCTTCTCCTAGTTTTCCTCCTACTGCTCTAATCATTCCTTCACCATTTCCTCCACTGGCTCAACCCTTTCCACCTATTCTTTAAATATTGAAGTTGTCCAAAGCTAATTCCTAAACACTCTTTTCTTCTCACAATATACCCTCTCAAGTGGTCTCATTCCATCCACTAATTCCATTAGTGTATGCTAGTGACTTCCTCAACATAGGTTTTTGGATGTCTCAGTAGAAAATCAAATTCCACTCAAAGATGATTTCCCAGGCACCTCGGTGGCTCAGTTGGTTAAGACTCTCACTTCGGCTCAGGTCACTGTCTCGTGGTTCATGGGTTTGAGCCCTGCATCAGGCTGTGGGCTGACAGCTCAGAGCCTGGAGCCTGCTTTGGATTCTGTGTCTCCCTCTCCTCCTCTCACACACACACACTCTCTCTCTCTCTCTCTCTCTCAAAAATAAACATTAAAAAAAAAAAAAGAAAGATAATGATTTTGTCGCAAACCTGATCTTCCTCCAAGGTTCTCAATTTTGGTGAATAGAATGATTATCTAACCAGTTGGCAAAGTCAGGAATCACCTTCTTCCTTCTCTCTTGCAATAAATCTACCACCAATCTATCACCTGTGTCTTCCTAAACAGCTCTCTTCTTACACCAACATCAACTCCAAAAGCATAAAATGGCTTCCTGCATCCACCATTGCCCATAAACTCCATACAACAGGTGCTTTTTTAAAAAATACAAATAATGACATACTTCTTCACCTCCATCCACTATATTAGTTATGCCCCATTGCTCAAATATAAAGATCAAAATGTTTAACAAAGCTTATAATCAGTAATTTTTTTTACTTTCTTTTGACACAAATTCACTGGCACAAAGTTAACAGCACATGGTTCTATGTCTAGGAAAATTCAGAATTACAAACTTATTTTCCAAGGGCATAATTCTCTTTATATCTAACATCAATATGGTCTTTCATAGTTTTCGATGTGCTCTGATACCTAGATCATCTAATCTGACACACAACAATCCTGTTTTATACAAAGAGCAGGAGCCAATTTCATTTTGACAAATTAGGTATAATTTACTCAAAACTAAAGAAATCCCTCAGGATTTTTTTTTTTTTTTGAGAGATATTACATGTGAGCAGAGGAGAAGGGCAGAGGGTGGGGGAAGGAGGAGGGGGAAAGAGAGAGAGAGATTTTGAGAGAATCTTAAGTCTCACACCTAGCACAGAACCCAACTTGGGGCTCAGTCTCATGACCATGAGATCATGACCTAAGCCAAAATCAAGAGTCAGACACTTCACCAATTTGTCCACCCAGGTGCCCCAAGAAATCTCCAGATTCTTGATACGCAATCCAGGTATCTTTCTAATACAGCTACCATCTTGATCACAGATTATTATTTTTAGAAGGGCTCAAATGCCACATATAAAACCCTGAGGTCATTATATGAACAAAATCTCCTTTCTCTTATTTTAGATTCTGCTTAGTCACTGGCACTACTTTTCTTTCTCTGGATGGTGGTACAGAAGACTTCATTACTCTTGAATGAAACTCCTAATTTTATAAAAATTGTATGCATCCTTATTCTTTGACTTTCCTTTATATCCTCTATTATACCATCACTGGTTATTCTACCCATAGCTGCTCTTTATCTTCTTTTCTGGTTTCTTTTTTATTCCACCCATAAATATGGATTTTGCAGTCTCTCCTTTAGAGATATGTAGCATTCTTTTGTGGTTTTAGACAACTACAATGTTCTCCTTTCATTCACCCATCTTCCAAAACCTTGTCCAGTCTTATAAGTGAACTTCATACTGCACTCTGTACACTCTCCCTCCTTACAAAAATGTTTGCAAATGGTGGAGGAGGCAGGGGCTGGGTTTTCGATTCACCTAAAACCCAGTTTTCGACTCACCTAAAAAATCGAGGTGTAAAGTGAAATTAGATCTTTCTCCCAAACCAGCTTCTTCTGTATTCCACATTGTACTAATAGCAGCAACACACTGCCAATACCCAGCTAGGTACACCTGGTGGGTGGCTTAGTCGGTTGAGTGTCCAACTCGATTTTGGCTCAGGTCATGATCCCAGACTCATGATCCACAGTCAGCATGGAGCCTGCTTAAGATATTCTCTCTCTCTCTCTCTCTCTCTCTCTCTCTCTCTCTCTCTCTTCCTCTGACCCTCTCCCCCACTCACACTCTCTCTAAAATAAAAATAAAATAAAATAAACTGCCAATACCCAGTCTAAAAACTGAGACGTCATTTTTAGTAGATGCTAGTAGATGAATGAGAAGTAAGGCAGAAAAGAATGTTTCAGCCAAAAGGCCCCCTGTACAAAGATTCTGAGGAATGAAAAGTTCTGTGCCATTAATGACCTGAAAGCCAAGTGGGGTTGAAATATAGCTTTTGAGGGGACATATATGGGAAAAGGAATAAGAGTTTGAAGCACTTGTGAGACATCTAAGTGAAAGGTCTAGGAGACAGCTGAAATGTGGACCCAAGCACACTAGAGCAACAGAGACTTGCAGCAGCTATTATCTTTGTATGCTTCACACACTTCTTACTCTAAACCTCCCCCCTTACCTGGTAATTGATCTCACTCCCCACTAAGCATAGGAACAGGCACACAGCCAGTTGAGCCAATTCTAGTACTACATCCTTGGCCATTGCAACTATACCAGTAACTGGAAGGTAATCTTCCTGGATCACCGAAAGAATACTTTGTCCTCCTTGATCATATAGCATAATCATAAAGGTATGATCAGAGAGCTCTGAGTAATCACTGCTCCATCCTCGTTAGAGAAGTCAAAGAAGAGAAGCAAGCATTCATAAAGAAGTAGTGGCAAGAAGTGAATGACTAGAAGTTTCAAGCCACTATCCTTTCCAGCTATATGATATGAGTAGGATAAAGAAACTAATTCTCCTGGGGCACCTAGGTGGCTCAATCGGTTAAGCATCCAACTTGATTTTGGCTCAGGTCAGATGATTCCGGGGTCATGGGATCAAGCCCCACATCAGACGGCATCTGCACTGAGCGTGGAGCCTGCTTGGGATTCTCTCTCTCTTCCCCTCCATCCCTCTCCCCCACTCGTGCTCTCTAAAATAAAAATAAATAACTAAATAATTCCCCTATGAAAACTAGTATGGTGCCTCCTCAAAAAAATTAAAAACAGAATTAACGTATGAGCCCACAATTCCACTTATGGATATATACTCAGAAAAAACTGAAAACAGAAACTCAAAGAGAGATTTGTACACAAATATTAATAGCACAATTATTCACAAAGCCAAAAGATGGAAGCAACCCAAATGACCATCGATGAATAAACAAAATGTGATATATACAAACAATGCAATATTATACAGCCTTAAAAAGAAAAGAAATATATTGTATATAATATTTAATAATTATTTATATATATTTTATATATATTAAATGTAATATAGTATACATTATATCATATTAAAAGGAAATACATGCTACAGCATGGATGAACCTTGACATCTGGAGTGAAATATGCCAGCACATAAAGACAAATGCCACTTACAAAGTACCTTGAGTAGTCAAATTCATAGAGCCAGAAAGTAAAATGGTGGTCGCCAAGAGCTAATGGGAAGGTGAGAATGTGGGGCTGGGTACAGAGTTTCAGTTTTACAAGATGAAAAGAGGTCTAGGCATTGTTTGCATAACAGTGTGAATGTACTTTACACTACTAAACTGTACACTTAAAAATGGTTAAAATGGGGGCACCTGGGCGGCTCAGTTGGTTGAGAGACTCTTACTTTCAGCTCAGGTCATGATCTCATAGTTTGTGGGACTGAGCCCCACAGCAGCCTCTGTGCTGTGCAAAGCACAGGGCCTGCTTTGGATTCTGTCTCTCCTTCCCTTTCTGCCCCTCCCCCACTCACTCAGGCTCTCTCTCAATTAAAAAAAACATCTTTTTAAAAGATTAAAAAAGGGGCGCCTGGGTGGCTCAGTCGGTTAAGCGTCCGACTTCAGCTCAGGTCACGATCTCACGGTCCGTGAGTTCGAGCCCCGCGTCGGGCTCTGGGCTGATGATGGCCCAGAGCCTGGAGCCTGCTTCCGATTCTGTGTCTCCCTCTCTCTCTGACCCTCCCCCCGTTCATGCTCTGTCTATCTCTGTCTCAAAAATAAATAAATGTTAAAAAAAAATTTTTTTTAATAAATAAATAAAAGATTAAAATGGTAAATTTTATGTTATATGTATTTTACCACAATAAAAAAAATATTTGATTCTCTTAAACCAATCACACCTGGAAAAAAAACAAACCTGTTGAATACAAAAATGGATACCTAAGTATAATAGTGAGTACTATACTATACTATAGCATAGTATATATAATACACTATATAACACATGGAATATAGTAGTATACTAGTACTTTTATACTAGAATTGACCAAGTCAAGATGGGCTAGGGAGTGATAAGAATTTCTCTTCACAGGCTAGAAGGTTGGCAGTTCTTGTAATACTATAGAAAACCAGCTGGTTAACATGATGCATTTTGGGACTCAAATTATACGCTCTCCTTTAGGGAATCTGATAGAAAAATGTTAGGATATTAACTTGCTTTGGCTACTTCTTGTGCTTTTTCCAGTACAATGCCTCAAGAAAAACAAGCTTAGATATAAACCAGACTGCCTGGAAGCAGAAAGAGAATAGTGACAATGACACTAAGGGACATAATCCCACTCTCCAATGAGTTCCAAAAGCAGTAGTCTCTACCTAACACCAAGTCAAAGTTAATGCAACGATTAAGAATGGAGACAGCTAGGAAAACCCAGGATTAGAGAGTCCCAATAAGCCATGATCCTTAGAATTATCTTCTGTCAGTTGTCAACTACTCAACCCCCAACCATGATAAGTCATAATGAAACGGGCTGCAATCTGGAGACAAAGGGCCAACTGGTACCACTCTTATCATTCCAAACTAAAAAGCACAGCTTCCAGGCCTGATGAAAGGAGGAGAAAGCAACCACCAGAGCAGAATTTTCAATTAGAACACTGTAACTTTTAATTTAATTAATAGTTAATAGAGTTTCATTAATAACATAAAATAATTTAAATCTATAGACAGCTAATAATAACCTTCTAAATTATTCTGCAAGACTTTGAATGGCACACTGGACCAGACTGACTTAAGAGATATATTCACAACATTTCATCATAAAGCAGCAGAACACACATTCTTTTTGAGTGCACATGGAACACTCTCCTGAATAGATCAGATCACATATTTGGTCACAAATCAGTCCTCAACAAGTAGAAAAAGACTGAGATCATATCGTGTATACTTCCAGACCACAACACTATGAAACTTGAAGTCAACCACAAGAAAAATTTGGAAAGACGATAAATACATGGAGGCTAAAGAACACCCTACTAAGGAATCATTGGGTTAACCAGGAAATTAAGGAAAAAATAAAAAAAATACATGGAAGAAAATGAAAATAAAAACATAACAGTCCAGAACCTTTGGGATGAAGCAAAGGCCATCCTCAAGAAGAAAAGTCTCAAATTCACAACCTAATCTAACACCTAAAGGAGGTAGAAAAGGAACAGCAAATAAAGCCTAAAGCCAGCAGAAGAAGGGAAACAATAAAGACTAGAGCAGAAATAAATGACATAGAAACAGACAAACAAAACAAAACAAGAAACAGAACAGACCAATGAAACTAAAAGCTGGTTTTCTGAAAGAAATAATAAAACTGATATATCCCTAGCCAGACTTATCAAAAAGAAAAGATAAGAGACTCAAATAAAATCACAAATGAAAGAGGAGAGATCACAACCAACACCACAGAAAAACAAACAATTATAAGAGCATATTATGAAAAATTATATGCCAACAAACGGTAATCTGGAAGAAATGGATAAATTCCTAGAAACATACAAACTACCAAAACTGAAACAGGAAGAAATAGAAAATTTGAACAGACTCAAAATCAGCAAACAAATTGAATCAGTAATAAAAAATCTCCCAACAAACAAAAGTCCAGGGCCAGATGACTTCCCAGGGGAATTCTACCAGACATTTAAACCAGACATTGAAAGAAGAGTTAATATACCTATTCTTCTCAAACTGATCCATAAAATAGAAATGGGAGGAAAACTTCCAAACTCATTCTATGAGGCGAGCATTACCTTGATTCCAAAACAAGACAAAGATCCCACTAAAATGGAGAATTACACGCCAATATCCCTGATGAACATGGACGCAAAAATTCTCCAAAAGATACTAATAAATCAAATCCAACAGTACATTAAAAGAATTATTCACCACAATTCTTGGACTGCAGGAGTGCTTCAATATTCATAAATCAATATGATATGCCGCATTAATGAAAGAAAGGATAAGAACCATATGATCTCTCAACAGATGCAGAAAAAGTATTTGACCAAATACAGCATCAATTCTTGATAAAAACCTTCAACAAAGTAGGGATAGAGGAAACACCTCAACATCAAAAAGGCCATATACAAAAGACCCTTAGCTAATATTCTCAATGGGGAAAAACTGAAAGGTTTTCCTCTATGGTCAGGAACAAGACAGGGATGTCCACTCTTACCACTGTTGCTCAACATAATATTTCAAGTCCTAGCCTCAACAATCAGAAAAACAAAAAGAAATAAAAGGCATCCAAATGGGCATGAAAGGAGTCAAACTTTCACTATTCATAGACAACATGATACTCTATGCAGAAAATCCAAAAGACTCCACCAAAAAATTGCTAGAACTGATACACAAATTCAGCAAAGTCACAGGATATAAACTCAATGTACATTCTGTTGCATTTCTATACACCAATAATGAAGGAGCAGAAAACAAAATCAAGGAATTGATCCCATTTAAAATTGCACCAAAAAAACGTAAGATAGCTAGGAATAAACCTAACCAAAAAGGTAAAAGTTCTGTACTCTGAAAACTATAGAACACTTATGAAAGAAATCGCAGATGACACAAAGAAATGGAAAAACATTCCATGCTCATAGGTCGGAAGAACAAATATTGTTAAAATGTCTACACTACCCAAAGCAATCTAGCCATTTAATGCAATCCATATCAAATTACCACCAGCATTTTTCACAGAGCTAGAACAAACAATCTTAAATTTGGATGGAACCAGAAAAAGCCTCCAAATAGCCAAAGCAATTTTTAAAAAGAAAAACAAACCTGGAGGCATCACAATTCCAGACCTCAAGCTATAATACAAAGCTGCAGTCATCAAGACAGTATGGTACTGGCACAAAAACAGATATACAGATCAATGCAACACAACAGAAAACCCAGAAATGGACCCACAACTAAATGGTCAATTGATCTTCAACAAAGCAGGAAAAAATATCCAACGGAAAAAAAGACAGTCTCTTCAACAAATGGTGTGGGAAAAACTGGACAGCAACATACAAGAGAATGAAACTGGACAACTTTATTACACCATACACAAAAATAAATTAAAAAGTGGATGAAAGACCTAAATGTAAGACAGAAAACCAGAAAAATCCTAGAGGACAACACAGGAAGCAATCTCTCTGATATCGGCCATGGCAACTTCTTATTGGCATGTCTCCAGAGGCATGGGAAACAAAAGCAAAAATGAACTATAGGGATTTCATCAAGATAAAAAGCTTCTGCAGAGCAAACAATCAACAAAATTAACAGGCAGCCTATGGAATGGGAGAAGATATTTGCAAATGATGTACTGGATAAAAGCTTAGTATCCAAAATCTATAAAGAACTTATCAAACTCAATGGCCAAAAAACAAATAATCCAGGAAAGAAATGGACAGAAGACATGAAGAGACATTCTTCCAAAGAAGGTATCCAGATGGCCAAGAGACACATGAAAAGATGCTCCACATCACTCATAATCAGGGAAATATAAATCAAAACCACAATGAGATACCACTTCAAACTGTCAGAATGGCTAACATTAACAACACAAGATGGGGCACCTGGGTGGCTCAGTCAGTTAAGCGGCCGACTTCGGCTCAGGTCATGATCTCACAGTCCGTGAGTTCGAGCCCCGCGTCAGGCTCTGTGCTGACAGCTTAGAGCCTGGAGCCTGTTTCGGATTCTGTGTCTCCCTCTCTCTGACCCTCCCCCGTTCATGTTCTGTCTCTGTCTCAAAAATAAATAAACGTTAAAAAAATTTAAAAAAAAAAACCAAAAAACACAAGAAACAACAGGTGCTGGTGAGGATGTGGAGAAAGGAGAACCCTCTAATACTGCTGGTGGGAATGCAAACTGGTGCAGCCACTCTGGAAAACAGTATGGAGGTTCCTCCAAAAATTAAAAATAAAACTACCCTACAACCCAGCAATTGTACTACCAGGTATTTTTCCAAGGGATACAGGTGTGCCGTTTCGAAGTGACACATGCACCCCAATGTTTATAGCAGCACTATCAACAATAGCCAAAGTATGGAAAGAGCCCAAATGTCCAACAATGGATGAACAGATAAATAAGATGTGGTGTGTGTATATACACACACACACATACGTACACACAATGGAGTATTACTTGGCAATCAAAAAGAATGAAATCTTGGCATTTATAACTACGTGGATGGAACTAGAGGTTATTATGCTAAGTGAAATTAGTCAGAGAAAGAAAAATAACATACGACTTCACTCATATGAGGACTTTAAGACACAGAACAGATGAACATAAGGGAAGGGAAGCAAAAATGATATAAAAACAGGGAGGGGACAAAACATAAGAGACTCTTAAATATGAGGAACAAACAGAGGGTTGGTGGAGGGACTGTGGGAGGAGGGATGGGCTAAATGGGTAAGGGGCATTAAGGAATCTACTCCTGAAATCATTGTTGTACTATATGCTAACTAATTTGGATGTAAATGACTGAAATGAAATGAAATGAAATGAAATAAAATAAAATAAAATAAAAATTAAATATTAAAAAAAAAAACAACACCCTGAAAGACTCCACCAAAAAACTACAAGTACTAATAAGTGAATTCAGTAAGGTCACAGGATACAAAATCAGTGTATAGAAATCTGTTGCACTTCTATACACTAACAATAAAGGAACATAAAGACAAATTGTGAAGGCAGTCCTATTTATGATTATATCAAAAATAACAAAATACCTAGAAATAAACTTAACCAAAGAGGTGGAAGCTCTGTATTCTAAACGTGATCCCTGAAACCATAAATATCCTAGAAGAGAGCACAGGTAGTAATTTCTTGGATATCAGCTGTAACAACACTTTTCTAGATATGTTTCCTAAGGCAAGGGAAACAAAAGCAAAAATAAACTATTTGGACTATATTTTTTAAAAGCTTCTGTACAGCAGAGGAAACAATCAATAAAACCAAAAGATAATCTTCTGAAAAATAAATAAATAAATAAAAATAAAACAACTACTGTAAGTTCAATAGCACACACAGACTAAAATAATTTTCAAGCAAGACCCATCTACATTTCCAGGTACATTTTACTTCAATAAAGCAAAGGCTTTATGGAATATTATGCCAGCAATTCTTACTCACTATTTAAAAACAAAACAAAAACAAAACAACAGAAACCATGCTTAGGTAAAGATTATTTTGACATTTTCTAAATGTTAATTTTGTGATATTAAAATCATTTTGTTTTTTGTTGTGGACATGAACCTATGCCTTTAAAAATTATTTTCAGTAATCCCTATCAAAATAACACCAGCATTCTTCACAGAGCTAGAACAAACAATCCTAAATTTAGATGGAACCAGAAAAGACCCCAATAGCCAAAGCAATCCTGAAAAAAGAAAACCAAAGCAGGAGGCATCACAATCCTGGATGTCAAGCTGTATTACAAAGCTGTAATCATCAAGACAGTATGGTACTGGCACAAGAACAGATATACAGATCAATGGAACAGAAAAGAAAACCCAGAAATGGGCCCACAAATGAATGGCCAACTAATCTTTGACAAAGCAGGAAAGAATATCCAATGGAAAAAAGATAGTCTCTTCAGCAAATGGTGCTGGGAAAACTGGACAGCAACATGCAGAAGAATGAACCTGGACCACTTTCTTACATCACACACAAAAATAAACTCAAAATAGATGAAAGACATAAACGTAAGACAGGAAGCCATCAAAATCCTAGAGGAGAAAATAGGCAACAACCTCTTTAACCTCAGCCACAGCAACTTCTTACTTGACATGTCTCCAGAAGCAAGGGAAACAAAAGCAAAAATCAACTACTGGGACCTCATCAAGATAAAAAGCTTCTGCACAACTAAGCAAACAATCAACAAAACTAAGAGGCAACCAATGGAATAGGAGAAGATATTTGCAAACGACATATAGGATAAAGGGTAGTATCCAAAATCTATAAAGAACTTATCAAGTGTAACACCCAAAAAACAAACAATCCAGTGAAGAAATGGGCAAAAGACATGAATAGACACTTTTCCAAAGAAGGCATCCACATGGCTGATACATGAAAAAATGCTCAACATCACTAATCATCAGGGAAATATAAATCAAAACCACAATGAGACACCACCTCACACTTATGAGAATGGCTAACATTAACAACTCAGGCAACAACAGATGGTGGCAAGGATGTGGAGAAAGAGAAACCCTTTTGCACTGCTGATGGGAATGCAAACTGGTGCAGCCACTCTGGAAGACACTATGGAGGTTACTCAAAAAATTTAAAATAGAACCACCCTACAATCCAGCAATTACACTACTAGTTATTTAACCATAGGATACAGGATACAAAGGGCCACATGCACCCCAATGTTTATAGCAGCACTATCGACAATAGCCAAGTATGGAAAAAGTCCAAATGTCCATCCACTGATGAATGGATAAAGAAGATGTGACATATATATATACATACACACACACACACACACACACACACACACACACACACACGTACAATGGAATATTACTCGACAATCAAAAAGAATGAAATCTTGCCATCTGAACGTGTATGGAACTAGAGCATATTATGCTAAATGAAACAAGTCAGTCAGAGAAAGACAAATAGACGATTTCACTCAGGTACAATTTAAGATAAAAAACAGATGAACATAAGGGAAGGTAAGCAAAAATAATATAAAAAGAGGGTGGGGGACAGGGGCGCCTGGGTGGTTCAGTCAGTTAAGTTTCCGACCTCGGCTCAGGTCATGATCTCGCAGTCCATGAGTTCAAGCCCCACGTCCGGCTCTGTGCTGACAGCTCAAAGCCTGCAGCATGCTTCGGATTCCGTGTCTCCTCTCTATGCTCCTCTGCCTCTCATACTCTCTCTCTCTCTCTCAAAAATAAATAAACATTAAAAAATTTAAAAAAAAAACAGAGTGGGGGACAAAATATAAGAGACTCTTAAATACAGAGAATAAACTGAGGGTTGCTGGCAGGGTGTTGGGTAGGGGGAAGGACTAAAGGGGTGGGGGCAATAAGGAGGACACTTGTTGGAATGAGCACTGGGTGTTATATGTAAGTGACTAATCACTAAATTCTATTCCTGAAATTATTATTACACTATATGTTGACTAACTTGGATTTAAATTAAAAAAATAATTTAAAGCTAAGGGGAACCTGGATGGCTCAGTCAGTTAAGCGTCCAACTTAGGCTCAGGTCATGATCTCACAGCTCGTGAGTTCAAGCCCCGTGTCAGGCTCTGTACTGACAGCTCAGAGCCTGGAGCCTGCTTTGGATTCTGTGTCTCCCTCTCTCTCTATGCCTCTCCTGCTCTCACTCCGTCTCTCTCCCTCAAAAATAAATAAACATTTAAAAAATAATAATAATTAAAAGTTAAAAAATAAAAAAATAAAAATTATTTTTAATATTTCACATATGTTGTATAACAAGCTTTTGCTACTATCTGGCACTAATATTTCCAAGACGACAACCATTTGCTTTGTTATTAAGGTAAGTAAGTTCTCTAGGGGCACCTGGGTGGCTTAGTCAGTTAAGCATCCAACTTTGGCTCAGGTCATGATCTCACAGTTTGTGGGTTCAAGCCCCACATCAGGTTCTATGCTGACCATTCAGAGCCTGGAGCCTGCTTTGGATTCTGTGTCTCTCTGACTCTCTCCTGCTTGAACTCTGTCTCTTCTTCAAGAATAAACATTAAAAAAAAAAAAAAAAAAGGAAAGAAAGAAAGTGCTCTAATGCTAAGCCTGGCTGGCTCAGTCAATGGAGCATACAACTCTTGATCTCAGGGTTGTGGCTTTGACCTCCACACTGGAAGCAGAGATTACTTAAGAATAAAATATTTAAAAAAAGAAAAAATAAAAGAGAGAGAGAGAGCTCTCTAATACTTTCTGACATCCACTAAACAAAATATACTTCCAGAAAAGAAAGAAGAGTCTGAATTCAAGAGGAAAAGATAGAAAACAAAAGATGAATAGTTACCTAGTTATTAATGAAGGAAAGGAAAAAAGAAGGAAGGATACACTAGTAAACAAGGCAATTTAACAGTCATAAAAAGAAAGAAAATCAAAGATATAAGAAGCTTTCAAAGGCAAACATAGTAGGAAAAGTTTATAAGTCATAAATAATTACCCATACAAATGAATTTTTATTTCCCACAAAGAGAACCCAACAAGTTGCTATTATTTGAATGAATCAGCTAATAAAGAATCCAAAAATGCAAAAAAAAAAAAAAAAAAAAAAAAAAAACCAATTTGCAGAAGTGCTACTTAGCCTCTCTCTCCTGGACAGTAGCTTAAAGAAAAAAAAAATACAGCATCACATTTTTAAAGTCTTAGAGGAGATGAAGACTCAAGAGTATGATATCGGTCAAAGCCCCACTAGGAAATGAAAATAATTCAGTGTGTTCATAACTGAGAATTTAATAAAGACAACTGGTTACAGACGACAGAATAGCTGAGAGACTAAAAAAGGAACTTTGAGGCTGCCTATTGTATTAACAACAGTAGGAAACCATTACCACCCCGAGGCTAGGGAGACAGAGAGTATAGGATGCTGGGTCATCTGGCAAAAACTGGAACACCAATGGAACTGCCTGGAAGAAGCCAGAACGACAGAGGAAATGCAGTCACTAACAGAGAGAGGAGAAGGAATAATACTCTTCCCTTTCTCCCATCCTCTCATTCAATTTCTCACCAATGCCTCCCAAACTCAGCAGAAGACAACAGACATGGTATCATGGGAAAAAGACAATGGGCAGCCACCTTGCAAGGGAGCAGGATGGGACAAAGAAATGGAATGCAGGAATGTATCTGAGAACAAAAGAGCCAACCCAGACATAAATCTTGTCCAGAAAAAAATGTTAAAAGTCTAAAAAGTTCAACAGTACTAAGTGTGCAGTTATAAATCCTATACAACTGATCAAACATTAACTTCTCTAAGAAATCTTTATGTCCTAAAGCTTAAGGCTAGGCACCATATGTTACAGTTACTTTAAGACTTTTACAATACAGGGGCGCCTGTGTGGCTCAGTCAGTTAAGTGTCCAACTTCGGCTCAGGTCATGATCTTACTGTTCGTGAGTCCAAGCCCATCGGGCTCTGTGCTGACAGCTCAGAGCCTGAAGCCTGCTTTGGATTCTGTGTCTCCCTCTCTCTCTGCTCCTCCCCCACTCATGCTGTATCTCTCTGTCTCTCAAAAATAACCAAACATAAAAAAAAAAAATTTTTTTTAAAGACTTGTACAAGTTCTAATGAAGTTTCCATAGTGTGGTTACGTTACTTTTTAAACTAAAAATAAATTTCGTTTGAAAACTAAAAACTTACTGTAGAGAAAGTAATCTAAAGTAAGAGTTCTCTTTTTAGAATTAGGTCATCCTCCAACAAACATTTAATTCATATGTTCCAAAAAAGTTAAAACCATACCATTTAAATCTGCATTTTCAAATCTGACCCAGACTATTTTCTCCTTTTCTTCTGTCAGAGGTGTTCCACTGTAAGCCTGCATAGTAAATAGAAAGGTTTGAATAAAAATGTTTTACAGTTATAGTATTACAGAAGTTCAAGACAAAAAGTAACTTAAATAAAGCCAATCTTATCTCTTTCCAACTTCACCAAGATGTTCCAACATCTTAGGAACTAGCACATTTTGTAATATCTTTACTCCCAAAGAAAGTTATATAGAACTGTGATAACCTTGGCCAAAAAAGGGGGTTTTAACTTATTAAAGAATTGCAGAAACCTAAAATACAATGATCATAGTCTATTAGGAAACATCACTATAACTGAAAGGCACTCAAAAACCTACATCACCCCCTATATTGATCAACAAATAAGAAGGCTTAAGAAACAAACAAAACTGGGGCACCTGGGTGGCTCAGTCAGTTGAGCATCTGACTTTAGCTCAGGTCATGATCTCATGGTTCATGGGTTTGAGCCCCATATTGGGCTCTGTGCTGACAGCTTGCTCAGAGCCCAGAGCCTGCTTCGGATTCTGTGTCACCTTCTCTCTCTACCCCTCCCCCACTCGCACTTTGTCTCTCTCTCTCTGTCTCTCAAAAATAAGTAAATGTTAAAAAAAAAAAAATTAAAAGAAAAAGAAGAAAAAAACAAAACTACCACACGTATCTATTTAGTCTCAGGTGTTTATGATCATGTAACTACACTCTACCTAGAATTTTCTAATATATTACTTTCTGCTTGCCTCCAGTTCCAGGTAGAAGGCAAGAGCCAGAGTTGGGGGTGAATAAAAAAGTACAGTATTAAACTTTTTAAGTCTCTTATCTGGCTTCTAGACCCAACCTATTAGCTGGTTTCTGCAGGCCAGCAAAGTTCACAAAGACAAGTTTAGCTGCCATGAAATCATAAGTGTCAACGGTATCCATCCGTATTTAAAGGGAGTCATTGCTGCATAAAGCAAATGTTTCCATTTTAAAATGTTTAAAAATTGTATATATTTATAAGCATTTAGAATGTCAACAAAAGGCCTGCAACATTTTCAATCATAAAGTGGTACCCAGTTCACAAAATAATTATTTAATATAAACTGTACCAAAAGCATATAAAAACTACCAACCTGCATATAATTTATGTTATACTCGACCCACTTTAAATTTCCATGCCAGTTTACAGCCCTTGTACCTTGTATGATAACTGAAAAGTATCTACATTGGGTGCCTGGGTGGCTCAGTCAATTAAGCATCTGACTCTTGATTTTGGCTCAGATCATGATCTCAGTGGCAAGATAGAGCCCGGCATTGGGCTCACACCGGGCATGGAGGCTGCTTGAGATTCTCTCTGCCCCTGCTAGTGCACACACGCACACGCAAACACACACACATACACATGCACGCTCTCTCAAAAAAAATTATCTACATTGAAAATACTACTAAAAGACAAAATTACTTTAATAAATTTACTACGTAAAAGAAATTATCTTACAAATCCTTACAAATCTCATTGCCTTTAAAAAAAAAAAGTGAGATGCGTATAGTTAATTCCTTTGAAGAAGAGGAGAAAACCTGCACTATATCTAACTAATTCATCAACTTTATCTTCAACTGCCTCATCCTCACCTCCTTCCTCTTTGTTCTTTTCATGCTTAAAATCTTTTGTAAAAATAAACTTTTTATTTTGGAATAATTTTAGATTATTAAATACAGTACAAAGTTCTCATATATCCCTCAACCAGTTTCCCCTAATGTTAACTATCTAATCAAATCTGACTTTACCATGGAACATTTCTCAAAACTAGGACACTGACAGTGATGCATTACTATTAATTAAGCCCCACACTTCATTTGGTTTTCATCAGTTTTTCCACTAATGTTCTTTCTCAGTTCCAGGATCCAATCTGGAATAGCACAGTGCATTTAAGACAACTTTTTCTCCCCACATCAAGCTCTCCTTTCATCTGGTAAAGCAGTAACATTTTTCAGAATTTTCTTCAGCTTAGCAGATTTATCACCTGCAGCATTATTCAACATTCTCTCAATTCCTCTGCAACATTTGTAAGATGTTCTCCTTTGATTTCTGAGTGATATGCAGAACAAAACAAAGTTGAATGAGGTCTTTCAGTGTACTGGGATTCTTGAACTTTTCTTTCCCCTTCAGGGGAAAATAAGACTTTCAAAACAAGCCTTGTCTACTTTTGCTATGTCTTCAAGTTCTCCTCTCTCCTTAGCAGACATGGTGTTCTTTACTAAGCATTCTTGAAAAAAAAGTGAAGCTGAGGCATCTGAGTGCTGTTTCCTGTGTGCCTTCCTGCAGGTCTGCACAAAGAAGGCATATGACATCATGTCATTTTGCCTCTTAGCTTATGATATCTCTTGCCCATGTGTAGGTATTTTATTCTTAGTGAGGCACATACTCACCCAGTGCCCATCCAGCTTTCACTTGCTACCTTAATGGAGGTCAGTATCAATGTACCACACAAAAGTCTCCTGCCGAGCACTGATTATTAGCTCTCCTTCTTCAACCAAGATGCAATTACTCTAGCCCTCTTATTTAGAATCAAAACTTCCACCCCATTATTTACAGTATTTCGTTATTTTCCCTTTTATTCCTTACCAGGTTTCTACCACATATACCCATTCACAAGCATAAGGTTATTGTTGAACTTTAAAAGACATAGTTACAGCCATTGTAGGTATGTTGTATTTTTTTGTTGTATGTATATGTTTTGTTTCTTTTATCATACAGAAATAACCTCCCTTTTGCCAAAAAGTATAATTGTTAATTACCGCAAATTATTCTATAGGGATAACGTACCATAATTTGTTTGACTGCTATTGACATTTGGGCTGGCTATAATTTTTTTTAAGTTTTTTTAAGTTTTATTTATTTTTGAGAGAGAGAACAAGTTGGGGAGAGGCAGAGAGAGAGGCAGACACAGAATCCGAAGCAGGCTCCAGGCTCTGAGCTGTCAGCACAGAGCCCGTTGCGGGGCTCAAATTCACAGACCATGAGATCATGACCTGAGCCGAAGTAAGACGCTTAAGTAAGACTGAGCCACCCAGTCACCCCTGGGCTGGCTACAATTTTTTACACTGAAAATGTAGAACTTTCACACACAAACACTGAAATGAAAAATTCTGAGCTTTGGGGCGCCTGGGTGGCTCGGTCGGTTAAGCGTCCGACTTCGGCTCAGGTCATGATCTCACGGTCCGTGAGTTCGAGCCCCGCGTCGGGCTCTGTGCTGACTGCTCAGAGCCTGGAGCCTGTTTCAGATTCTGTGTCTCCCTCTCTCTCTGCCCCTCCCCTGTTCACGCTCTGTCTGTCTCTGTCCCAAAAATAAACGTTAAAAAAAAATTAAAAAAAAAAAATTCTGAGCTTTAACTTTTTCCTTGCTGAATTATTTTTTAATAAATTTTCATAAGTACAATTATTAGATCAAACAGCACAGCTAAGGGCATCTACAAGGCATCAATGACATCTGCTGAACACAATGGTAATTCATTCTATCTGTAACAGCTGAAGAAGCTGATACCAGTCTAACAACACATTTTCCCCCTTTTGTGGCTATTTGGAAACCCAGAGAATAATTTCTAGGCTCCATGAATTTGACAATTTCCAGAACAGGAGTTGGAACATAACATCAGCAAAAAACATAATTTTTCCAAATGGTTGACTGCACAGTACCACTGGGGGATTCTGGATTAAATATGGGGAAAAAAAGACCAGAGGTCACCAAACACCAAATCTGGCCCACCACCTGTGTTCATAAATAAAATTTTATTTGAATATGGCCATGCCCTTTCCTTTACATAAAAAGCAGTACTAAGTAGATGCAACAGATATTGTATGACCTGCAAAGCTTATCCGGCCCTTTTGGGGAAAGTTTGCCAACTACTGCTACACAAGACCATGAAGCCTTAAGGAGAAGCACCAAATATCCCCTCAGTGTAACACAGTGACTGTCCCATAGTGGGTGCTCAAGTAAATGTCTGCTGCCTGAATTTTTGCTTTCTTTCCAGAGTAAACAGAATAATGACTTACATATTTCTTGAATGAACATTCTAATTCTTAGATCCATGACTACAGCTTTACCTCCACAGTTGCTACTCTGATCCAAATCTTCACAATCAATTGCACAGATTATCTCCTTTCTAATGTAGTAATGCTCATAAACACTATATTAATCTTATACCTTCCAGAACTTTTACCCTATCAGGTTTAAGAACCCCCTATTGTCAATCTATTACTCAATCTGGTATTCTTGTTTCTCTACCAAACTCTCTATTCCCTCAAAGCCTCTGACCACAGCCTTTCTCCTCCAGCCAGCAAGAACTGCTTGCCATGCAGGGTTTCCACTAACACAAAGATGCCTTTGTAAAAATGTGATAAAGAGGCACTCTAGGGGCAGGCAAATTACAAAAAATTTTAAAAGCCCCTTCCTTGGAACTAGTTTCATGCCAGGGCTCAGGGCTTAAGAGAAAGAGCAGTTTGTAGAGCCCAGGTTGGATTTCAGTCCCAGGTTGCTCTCTAGAACTAGTCTTCTGTACATAGTCTAAGATACTCTACAGCCACAGCAATTCCTTTGCCTACCATACCCAGGTAGCCAGCCTCCTCCAACATCAAATACCCAAGCATTCCATTCATTTTAACTAATGCTACTTCTGATATCCTTTGGAACTTGACTCTCACTCTTTCTCTGCTATGCATTCTCTTAGCAATTACACATTCAGTCTGTACTATCATGTAGAACACTTACTGATATGCTTGTTTTAGCAATTTTACTTCCCTTAGTAACCAAGTTCCTCAAAAAAGGAAAGCATTTATTATTCCTTTTTTAAAAGTTTTTTTAATGTTTTATTTATTCTTGAGAGAGAGAGAGAGAGAGAGAGAGCGAGCGCACGCACAAGTGGGGGAAGAGCCGAAAGAGAGGGACAGAGGATCTGAAGTGGGCTCTGTGCTGATAGCAGCAGCCCGATGTGGGGCTCGAACTCACAAACTGTGAGATCATGACCTGAGCCAAGTTCAGACACTCAACTGACTGAGCCACCCAGGCACTGCAAGCATTTGTTATTCTTTACATGCTCCTATGAACCTTGTCATTGTGACCTATTTCCATTAGAGTTGTCTGAACATAATAAAGGAATACCAATACCCCGATACTTTAATTTATTTGATAAATACAATTTATTTAGTATAACTGAGATCTGGATTTTAGACTTTTCTAGGATGTGGTCATAAAGCTGAGACACTGGATCTATGAATGTCCTTTTCTGAACAGTGCAGTTACAGATTCCTTGCAGTCGGGAAATACTGACATCACCACAAGGAGAAAATAACTTTCCCTTCAGTAGTTCCACGGAACAGTGCTTCCCACAGCTACTGTTTCACAAGAATCACCAGAGGCTCAAACTGGATGCCACCTCAATTCCACTGAGTCAAACTCTCTGGGAAAGGGGCCTGGAAATTATTATTTTTAACACATGAGCCAAGTGACATTTATGTTAAGTCTGGACAACACTGCACTAGATATGATCCCAGAAGGGCTGCTCTTATTCTTTATTGTTACATTTATATAGATGGAACTCTGTATAAGTTAGAGTAACAAGGTATACTCTACTTGGCATATAAATACTGCACAATATGAAAAAGATACAGATTTGTGTTCAGTATAGTATTTAGTTAATATAATATCTAGTTAATAAAATGCAAAATATATACTTTGCATTAATCACTTCAGACAGGCAACATTTAACGAGGACAAGAGGAAGATTCTGGAAATAGAACCCAACTAGAGAGTCCCAAGTCCCATCTCTCAACTAATGTCTCACCTTGATTCTGTTTATGAGAGCAAGTCCTGAGGAATGATAATTGTGCCACTGTCAGCACAAAACTAAGGCACAAGTAATACTAACAAGTATGGTTCTACCCTACCAATGCTCAGGATGCTAAAACATCAAAAGTCTTTGTGAAGTTGATGATACCTGTGTCAAGTTTAGGAAAGAGAACATTTCAGAACTTTCCTGGCCAATGGTTCTACTACTGGGGCCTACTATTTCTGAAACTACACAGACACTTACCTGTGGTACAACATCCTGTAGAAAAGTCACAACACTTTCCATGTAGGACTGCTCCCTGGAAAGGGGTGAAATGGATAAAATTTATCCTGACAGCTTAAAACAAAACATGAAAAAGTTCTTTCTAAAGTCACTTAAAATATTTAAAAAAGAAAAAAGAAAAAAAACCAACTCTCATCAACTGATAGTTCTGCAACCCTGCTTTCTAGTTTCTTTGAATATGTTATTAAGTGAAATGCAAATGAAATTTTAATATCTTTAAACATTGTCTCTTCTTAAAAGTCATGTTCTCTTAATTTGACACAGATATTCTAACTTGTATTTGAAAGAGTGATGACACAAGGCTATGGCAGGACCTTCCTCTTGAGTCAAAGCAAAAGAATTTACCAGAGCAAGAAAAACTGTTGCTGATGACTCAGTATTTCATGACCTTTTCTTTAAATTGGTTACATACCTAGTCTCTTACCTGTATACAGCAAAATGAATCTGTATTTTGCTGCAGGTGAAAAATTAGGAGATACTAAGACGTCCTCACAGAACTTTTGCAATAGACAAGACATGAGAAAATATTACAATGCATAGAAGTGAAGAAAAATGATACTGTTAGGGTCACTGAGATATTTTAAATAGGAAGTATATGGATATCAGCAAGTGGGAAAAAATTCTTCAAAATATCAAATCATTTCATTTCATGTGAAAAATTACATTTAAAGAAAATCATAGGAGTTATCCTAAATCCTATAAAAAAAGCGGTATGCCTTAGATAGTTACCAAAACTGATTAGACCTAAAAAGAAAAAAAAGAAAAACAATTTGATTAGGCCTACCTCTCCAACCTTATTTTCCTGCCACCCTCCTAACTTACTCTGCTTCAGTCTCCTGCAACTTCAATTCCTAAAATAGACCAAGCTCCTTGAATCAAAACCTTTACACCAGCTTTGTTCCTGTCAGGAATCTTTCCCATACTCTTCCATCCCTTTCATATCTCCAGCTTATGTGTCACCTCCTCAGAGAGGCCCTTCCTGACAGCCTAAGTCCTACTCCCTACTATCATTCTCTATCATAGCACACTGTGTAGTGTTCAAGCCTATAGTAACTTAGTGTTCCTCCCACTAGAATATAAACTCTATAACAGAAAGGAATCCAACTCTCATTTTCCCTTCTACCTCCAGAATCTATAATCCAGTACTTTAGGCATAGAGTAGATGTTTGAGCATTATTTGTTAAAAGAATACAAATAAATAAAAAACTTTTAAAAAAACACTAAAATTACGTATTTAATTAACAAAAAAAAGCAATATATGTTGAATACCAATATGGTAACGCAACATACAATACTGCCTAAGTGCACAGGCTCTGGAGACAAACTGCCTGGGTTTGATCCAGGTTCCCCTTCTTGGCTGTTCCCAAGGGCAATTTACTTAATTTCTCCCTGCTTTGGTATTCTCACCTATAAAACAAAGGCTGAGAGGGAGGCGGAAAAAATGAAGACTGAAATAGTACCTAACTCATAGCTAATAACATGCTTAACTTGTTCCATGGCCCATAGTTAGCAAAGAAATATGGCCCCAGGAAATACAGGAAGGAAAAAAAGGAAGTATTATAGTAAAATACATATACTTTTCTTAGTCTGAAAAGGCAATCTTTATGTAACATGCTAAACTGCCCAAGGGAATACTACAAAATATTAACATTCCCTTATAAACATTTTAAAAGGTAGAAAACAAGTTTCACCTCACCCAAATACTGAAGGATCTTAATTGTCCACCCTAACCTATTTTATATAGGTCAACCTCCCTATATTCCATTTACGAAAATAGCTTGCCTTACCCATATCTGTTCACTCTAGTCCCTTTGCCTAAAATGTACCTTTGATTCTAATTGTCTAAACTCCGTTCAGCCTTTAAAGTACATTATGTTAGCTTCTTAATAAAACCCTTTAGGATCTAAAATACTAAAATATTCCCATTAAATAATCCCACTAGAATACTCCTTTCAATTCTCATGCTGTTATGCTGGCATCTTTTTTGTTAATTATGGTGATTTCAAGTATACATATCTTTTTTTAATGTTTATTTATTTTTGAGAGAGAAAGAGAAAAACACAGAGCGCAAGCAGGGGAGAGGCAGAGAAAGAGAGAGAGAGAGACAGAGAGACAGACACATAGAATCTGAAGCAGGCTCCAGGCTCAGAACTGTCAGCACAGAGCCCAATGCGGGGCTTAAACCTGATCATGGCCTGAGCCGAAGTTGGATGCTTAACAGACTGAGCCCAGGTGCCCCTCAAGTAACATATCTTAAAACCACATTAGATCATATGCTCCTAGGAGTGCCTGGGTGGCTCAGTCAGTTAAATGCCAACTCTTGATTTTGGCTCAGGTCATGATCTCAGAGATCATGAGATCAAGCAAGCACAGAGCCCACTTGGCATTCTCTCTCTCTTCTTTTTCTGCCTTTCCCCTTGCTCACGTGTGCAAACATGCGTGCCCCCTCTCTCTCTAAAAGTGAATAAACATTAAAAAAAAAAAGATCATATGCTCCCAGAAAGTATAAATAGGCTTTGTCAAAGAATGCTTAAAATACAGAATGTACTCTTTATGACACTGACTCTGAAACTTTCTGACTGAGACTTAGAGTAAGAGATACATTTTACATCAGGATCTGGTGAACATATATATACATATGAAAATATCCATGTGTGTGTCACAAAAGAATACTCCCAATTATATTTTCTATTATATGCTATTTCATTTTTTAAATAATGGTCCTGATCCACTGAATTAATGATCCACCAATTTTTGAACCTGGAGTTGGAAAAACGATTATTCCTTAGAATTTAGCACAGTGCTTTTGACATACTCTGTAAACGTGACTACATCGACTAGACCCTCCCATTATTCCTTTTATTTGGCCTTGGCGATATTTATCATCCTATAAAGCCTTAATTAAATTTAAAAAGTAATCAACGTTCATAAAGGAAACCTGAATGTTAGTTACTATTCTGAGCAAATTTTCTTTAGTTTTTAGGCTTATACTGAAATTTGCTTACGTGACAGCCTGGGGGCGAACCACAACTCCACCAGTACAACGACTGGGTCTTCTGGGAGAATCTGTAGCCATAGCTTCATTCACTAAACCTGTTTGCAGAACGGAAGAGATAGAAAAAAACTGATCATTATTTTTGGCGGTAGAGGGAAAGGTTTATGGTTGCTCACTAGAGATCCCTTATCAAAAATGCCTAAAATATAGGAAACCTTCCCAGAAATTCCAATTATACCAGAAAGGGGGAAGATTAGGACAGGAAGTAGATAAAGAAGTTTTCTAATTATCGTGAGAGGTTTTGTTTTGTTTGTTTTTTTTTTTTTTGGACTAAGCCTCAGAACCCCAAAACTAGTTAAGACTCTTTCTGGCCCCTCTCATCCACTGTTAACACAAACTAGAAAGGTAAGATGTGCTAGATAGAGAGTCTAGCACAAGACCACTTAATATTTTTAAAAAATGTGCTATCTCTGTGTGCCAAAATTTTAAAATGTACTAAAATCTTAAATTGAGATAGTGAAAATACACATAACACACTATTTGGAGACTTAATGGAACAGTGAGGTAATATCTTCCAACTAAAACTGTTGGGAAACTATGAGCAAGACTGTACATTGTAACTATGTTTGGTGATGGATGTTAACTAGACATTGTGGTGATCATTTCAAGATATGTACAAATATCAAATCAAATTATGTTGTACACCTGAAACTAATACAACGTTATGTCAGTAACAGCTATAAAAAAAGGATTGCATGATCATAATTTGACGAGAGTTTTTAAATCAGATTTGTCAATCCCCTTACTATTATAACCTAAACACCAGAGCCTTAATAAGTAATAAAAACTTATATGACATTAGAAGCCCCTTGTCCTTTCCTGTCACATCACTGAATCTTGATCCTTGAATGTTCAATAAGCATCTGAATCACTGTGTAGATTTTAAGAACATACAGTGTACTTGGTTAAGGCTAAAAGAGGATTGACAGCAATATCAATGATCTCTTACAGGGCTCAGGAAAGTCCACAACCTGGAACTAATCTTGAAAGCCCTTAAAACCATCACTTCTAAGTAAGAAGCATTCTCTCACCGTATTTGAAAATTCCCAAACTGAGGAGTCTCACCTGCTACAACAAAAACACCCTCTGACCCACCTAGTCCAGGTACCCCTTCCTCGGTAGGTATCTTCACCACCAACCCCTCAGCACTCTCATTTCCATTCCACCCTTCATTTCCCGAAACAGAGCCTTCCAAGAAATGTCCTATAAGGGCCCTGTCTCCTGAGAACGACCCTCAGGCCCCACTCTCCTGAAAGACTCGAACAGCGATACCCACTTAACCTCCAACGCGGAGCCACCGCTGCCCCCTGCCGCCCTCTGGCCCCTTGCCCTTCTTCCCCTCCCCCTCCAATCTCGATAGCTCTCTCTCGTCGAATCCATACCAGTCAAGCCCTCTCCCCTCACGCTGCTTGCACCTCGTTCTCGCCAAGCCTCCCCAAAGCCACAGCCCCACCAGCCCTCTCACCGGCCGCCCCGCCGGTAAACGCTGTTCTCCAGCTCAAGGCTCACTGTTTGGAGTCTCCCCTCGTGATTGACGGCTACCACTTCCTACCACGCCTCAGCGGAACTACTTTTCTAGCCAATCCCAGAAGGAAACTGGCTACGGCCGGGCACCGCCCTTGGAGGTCAGCTTCGCCAACCAGCAAGTAGAAAAGAGGCGGACCCGCCTCCTGAATTTATCCAATCCGCTGGGGCTCCAGGGAAAACAAAACAGTATGTAAGTTTGGGTGAAGCCGAGGTGTCAGGTTCGGTTGCGAACGCAGGCAGGTAGGGAGAGTTACGAACATGTCTATTTTCCTTTGCAGACAGCACACCTTCGTGGCTTTGTCAAAAGGAATTATGTCTCAGACTCCTCTCCACCTCAGCTGAGCGTCTCGGGCTGGGAGTCGGAGGACCCGGGACTGGTCTGTTTACATCGAATTCTCGCGACAGCTAGTTCGAAGCACAAAGCACGTGGACATGGCAGCTGCCAATCACTTTCTGCTGGCCACTCACCCATCCCTAACCCGCCTTCTGCCCCGCCCTTCTCGATGTGTTTACCTTCCGGGAGCCTCGGCTGGCTTGCGCGGGTGGGCAAACCTAGAGCCAAGGAGGTATTGAGCTAAATGAGGGGCGCGGCCGGTGATCGTGTCAATTTGAGCAAGGTTTGTGGAGCTCACCTGACTCCTTCCTTACCTGTTTCCATTTCCCCTATGGAAGAGATCGCGATTTCGCCAGTGTCATTGCGTCAGTTACATTTCCTTTACATTTACATTTATTGATTTTTTTAACGAACGCTCAATACAGTCTTAAGCATTTCATAAGTATTATCAAATGTAATACGGCAATCCCATGAGGATATAGCTTATTAATAGGCATGAGGTTTGTAGAAAATTGGCTGAAACAGCAATAAAAATTTTAAAAAGGTTTTAAGCACAATGGAGGATGGAAAAGTTTAGTAAAGAAACTACCTCAACGGAAATATGCAGTTATTCAGGTGCTGGAGAGATAGATGATAGATATACCAATATAGATATAGATGTAGATGTAGCCAGGAAACCACCTATATGCTCTTGACGCTCTATCAATGCCAATAAATAGCACACCCAAAGTGCTATTTATCGAGCTAATGTTTGAACATTGGCTAATACAAGATTCTGAACATTTATCTTCTTCCACTACACACACAAATTCTGAGCACCATGGCCTTTTAAGATTTGCTTCCTACATTAAGCCCACTAACGGAAGAATCTTTCCACAGTTCTAAATTCCTTTTGCTCTTACTGCTATCATTAGCTTACTTCTTTGCTGTATTTGAAATGTTTGGAGTTTCTCTTGTGCATATCTCATTTTCCCCAACTAGAATGTTAAATTCTTCCTAGGTATTAGAAGACTAAAGTTTTCATATTTTTCAATCCCTCTTAACACCTAACAGCCCCAACCACAACAGGTATTTCAAAATTCAGACTTACTTGAATTAAATAATTACTATTTTCATGCCGTCTAGACCCAGAGCAGGAATAAAGAGGAAATCCAGAGGAAACCAATAGGTAATAATCACAAATGGGACAACCAGCATTTGTATAAAGCTATTCAGTTAAAATAGCTGTTTCATATGCATTGTTAAACTCCATAGCTCTTTGACTATTCCTCTACAAAGCTATGGGAAAAAACAAAGAAACAAAAAAACATAAAGAATACCGTTGTACACAAGCTCACTCATTCATTCATTCATTCATTCAACAAATATTGTAAGAGCTATTAAATGTCAGACATGTTCTAAGCTCCACAGGTACAGTGATAAACAAATCAATCAATGTGCTTTCCTCAGCCAGAGAATTTACATTCTGATGGGAATACAGAAATAAACAGAGAAATTCAAGTAGTGTAAAATGCTATGAAAAAAATATAATAATCCAGATAAATAGATGGCTGGATATACGTAGCGTCATCAGGGAAGCCCTCTCAGGAGATAACATTTTATTTTTATTTTTTCAATATATGAAATTTATTGTCAAATTGGTTTCCATACAACACCCAGTGCTCATCCCAAAAGGTGCCCTCCTCAATACCCATCACCCACCCTCCCCACCCTCACACCCCCATCAACCCTCAGTTCTCAGTTTTTAAGAGTCTCTTATGCTTTGGCTCTCTCCCACTCTAACCTCCTTTTTTTTTTTTTTCTTCCCCTCCCCCATGGGTTTCTGTTAACTCTCTCAGGATCCACATAAGAGTGAAAACATATGGTATCTGTCTTTCTCTGTATTTTAACAAAGGCTTTAATGAAGTATGTGAGAAAGCTACTGTGGGAAAAAAGCAGTCCAGACAAAAGGAACAAGTACAAAGGTCTAAGAAGGGAATGAATTTTGATGAAGAGTGAGAAAAGAGTATGATTTAAGCAAAGTGAGATAAGTAGAAAGTGATAGCAAACTAGGTAAGTAGTGGCAGACGGAGTATGGTCTTGTATAGAATAATAGTTTCAATTTTGTTCTAGGTGGGAATCTTTTGGAGGACTTTCACCTAGAAAGTATCATGATCATGTTTACATTTCTCAAAGAGTATTCTATCCACTATACAAAGAATAAACTGTTGTCAGGGAGGGAGTATGAGCGGAAGCAGTGGGTCAAGTAGTGAAGCTATTTCAGTAGACCAGGTGGGAGATGCAGTCTAGAACTGGGCCTAGAAGTGAAGCAGTGTTGGGTTAGTTGTGGGATAGAAGGGAAAAAGAGAATCAAGGATGATGCCTGTGTTTTGGGCTTTAACAACTAAGTGATGACATTATGAATAGGATGAACACTGGTGAAGTTACACATTTTTAGGAAGGGCGCATTTCTGTGCTTTGGTTTCATCCTTTATAAATTGTAAAAAGACTGTTCTGAGGTTCATAGGATTTTTATGAGTAGTAAGGAAATTTTAAATTCTTAGAACCAGGGGCACCTGGGTGGCTCAGTCAGGTATTGGGATTCTGCTTGGGATTCTGTCTCTCCCTCTGTCTGCCTCTCACCTGCTTGTGCTCTCTCTCTCTCTCTCTCAAAATGAATAACTTTAAATAGATAGATAGATAGATAGATAGATAGATAGATATAGATAGATAGATTCTTAGAACCAGTTAGAAATTTCTCCAAATTAACTACTTCTAATTAACCACTATTTCTAATTACTCCATTTTTTTTCTCCACAGAGATGGTATAAGATTCTCTCATGAGACTTCAAATAGAGAGAAAGCAAATTTGTGGAGATCATTTTTTAAATGGAAGTAACTTAAGGCTACTCAGTACATATTGCCAGCTTTTGAGTCATTTTAAAGCATTGGTATATGAGGAAACTTTTCAACAATCTGTTCTTGTAGCTGAGCAATACTAACTAGGAAACTGATTTTCAGTGTAAAAGAGTGACTTCGAGCCAGAATTCTGTGTTCTTCCAGTTCCTAAATGATCCATTATAATAAATCACTAATGATTAAAATTGCCTTTCCTAATGGCCCTGCAAATCAAAACAAAAAATCTCCAGAAAATCATCAGGGAATGATCCATATGAAAACCAATTTTGGGGCACCTAGGTGGCTCAGTTGGTTAAGTGTCCAACTTTGGCTCAGGTCATGATCTCACAGTTCATGGGTTCAAGCCCTGCATCGGGCTCTTTGCCGACAGCTCAGAGCCTGGATCCTGCTTCAGATTCTGTGTCTCCCTCTCTCTCTGCCCCTCTCCTGCTTGCACTCTGTCTTTGTCTCTCTCAAAAATAAATTAAAAAACAGTAAAAAATTAAAAAAGAAGAAAACCAATTTCAAGGGCAGTTTATACTTTATCATGAGTTTTTGTTTCGGTAGCGTTAGGAGTCCTTTTTAGCCTCAAACAAGCCAATGCCTCATTTACCCTGGCCACCAAAACCACTTGGACAACAATCACATGATTTAAGCAGTGGCAAAATAATCTGATTTCACACAGAACTATGATAAACATTAATATTTTAGTTTTTAGTCAAGTGAAAGGAAAAAAAACCAAAGAGGTAAAAAAAATAACCATCATCAAATGTAGGATCATCAATTGTATCACACTGGGGATTTTGATAACAAGGGATACTATACATGTGTTGTATAAGTAGAAAGTGATAGGAAACTAGTTAGGAGAGGGCATACGTGGGATATCTGCACTTTCTGCTTAATTTTGCCATGAACCTAAAACTGCTCTTAAAAAAAAGTCTATTGTTTAAAATCACATTTCTCTAAAATCCCCCAATTGTGAGGTAAAACTACATTAATTGCTCACTATATAGACTTTCTTTGGTGCATTTATTAGGGTTGAAATTTTGAACACTACCTTTTATAGTAATATCCTAAAAAGTAGAATTCTAGACTTTGTAGAAGAGTAAAACCAACAAAGGTCATATCACCTCATATCTATTTGATTGCAATAGTGCCTGCCATTTATCTGTCCTGCATATTAGGACATAACTGTGGCTTCTAAAACAGCATGTTCCCACATTTCTATTCAAAATTCTAAGTCTTTGTTTAGATTCATTTAGCTCATTCTGAGGCCCAGCAAAGTTTCTGAAGACATGGTGATTGTTTTCCTTTCATTGTCTTGAAAATAACCAGTATCTATAAAGTAGCCATATAATTCATCATCCTAACCAGAAAACCTTCATGAAATGAGGGTCTGTTAACAATTACACACACACACACCTGCAAGAAAAGGTAGAGTAGAACTGTCTCAGGCAAACCATTAAATATGGCTTCCCTTTATTTCTGATACATCAGTACTACTTTGTAACTCTTCTAGTTGATTAATGTATAATTCTATTGTCTACTTAGAAAACATGTAAACTCTTTAGCAGAAGGGATCATTTGTTTCATTTCTATTCTCCATAAAACTATGAAACATAAAACTAACAGGAAAAATTACATGTCAGAACCCCAACGATTTATCCTGCAATCTGGAGCATGTATTTATAATTAAAAGATACTGAAAACCAAAACTATTTACAAAGATCAAAAATTAGTTTCATCAACCGTTTTAATGATGCCCAGGGCATAGTTTGCCTTCCCCATATACACATAACCCTGAATAAAAACTACTTTAAAATCTGAGAAAACTGAATCTGTATTAATAGTTTTGAGAGGCTAAACATTTAATAAGAGTAATATTAGGTAACATTTAGCTATATAGGCCAGGCATTGTGGTATTATTATCTACATTTTATAGATGAGTACCAAGACACAAAGGTGTTAAGCCATTTAGCTCCAGATGTAGGCGCATGGTAGAAGTGCATAGTTCCTAAAGTCACAGCTTTCTGCCCAGAGAACTGAAAAGGGGAGGGACACTTGGGTGGCTCAGTCATGATCTCATGGTTGGTGAAATCAAGGCTTGTGTTGGGCTCTGTGCTGTCAGTTCAGAACCTGGAGTCTGCTTTCAATTCTGTGTCTCCTTCTCTCTCTGTCACGCCCCCTCTTGCTCTCTCTCTCTCTCTCTCTCTCAAAAATAAATATTTAAAAGGGTGGTGGGAGGGCCTTCTGGGTGGCTCAGTCAGTTAACTGTTGGACTCCATCTCTGCTCAGATCATGATCTCACAATTCGTGGGTTTGAGCCTCACATTAGGCCTCTGTGCTGACAGCGTGGAGCCTGCTTTGAATTCTGTCTGTCTCCCTCTCTCTCTGCCCCTCCCCTGCTTGTTCTCTATCTCTCTCAAAATAAATAAAAATAAACTTAAAAACAAAAACTGAAAAGGGGAGATGCTGAGTAGGGAAAGTACCATGGAGACTGTAGGAAGAGAGGAACTCAGGAGAGGGACCTTATAGATAGCAAGGATCTGGTCCTAATTAGCATATCAAAGACTTTGAGAACTTTGAAAGAACCAGGAAAATCTTAACTCACAGAGAAAAAACAATCAACAGATGCCAATACCTAAATGACAATTATCCTTCAAACACTTTAAAGCAGTACTATAAAAATGTTTCTGGAGGGGCTCCTGGGTGGCTCAGTCGGTTAAGCCTCTGACTTCAGCGCAGGTCATAACCCCACATTTTGTGAGTTTGAGCCCCATGATGGGCTCTGTGCTGACAGCTCAGAGCCTGGAGCCTGCTTCAGATTCTGTGTCTCCTCTCAGCCCCTCCCCGCTCATAATATAATACGTATTATCTACATCTATTATATGTAGATAATATTTCTGTCCCTCAAAAATAAATAAAGATTTAAAAAAATTGTTTTTAAATGTTCCTGGGGCACCTGGGTGGCACAGTCAGTTAAGTGACTAACTCCTGGTTTCAGCTTAGGTCATGATCTCATGGTTCCTGAGTTCCAGACCTGTATCCAGCTCTCTGGAGCACAGAGCCTGCTTTGGATCCCCTCTGTCCCCGCTCTCTCTCTGCCCCTCCCCAGCTTGCTCTCTTCCTCTCTCTAAATAAATACATAAACTTAAAAAAAAAAAAGTTTCTACGGGCAATTGTGAACACCCTTGACATGCATGAAAAAACAGAACAGCTCAGCAAAGATACAAAGAAGACCCAAATGGAAAAAATAAAATAAAAATAAAGAACCAAATGGAAATTTTCAAACTCAAAAATATAACAACAAATGTTCTAACAAAAGGAAAAACAAAGAGTTTCAAAGAAAGAAGAAAAAGAATGTGATGCTGAAAACAAAAATGGGGAAGGGGGGAAATGGTTGTAAACCTCCCCAAGTTTGGTGAAAGATATACACCTACAGATTCAAGATGCTCAGCAAACCCCAAGCAGAAAACCTCGAAGGAATCCATGTACAGACACTTCATAATCGTACTACTAAAAACTGAAGACAAAGGAAAAATTGTTGAAAGCGGCCAGAGAAAAACAATGCATTACCCACAGAACAATTTGAATGACTACAGATTTTTTCATCAGAAACCAGAAAACAATACTAGAAGGAAACCTAGAATATCAGGAATGAAAAAAGAGGAATAACGATGGTAAATATCTGGATGAATATCACAGCGTTCTCCTCTTGAGTTCTTTAAAATGTTTGATTTTTGATAGCAAAAGTTACAACACCACATGATGGGGTTTTCAACATATACAGATATGACAACTATAACATATAGAGGAGAGGGTAATACAGTGGTAAATTTTCTACATTGTACTTTAAGTGGTAAAATACTGACTTTAAGTAGACTACCAAAGTTTGTATATTGTAATCCCTAATGCAACCATTCACAGAGCCAAAATATTTTGCCTCAAGGATCAAAGTTTAAGTTTTCAACTTTTCTATGACATAGTATATTCAAGAGAAAAAAGCCCACTAAAATGTTTCCCTCCATTAAAGCACTATCTTCCAGATATCTGGAAGATGAAAATAACATCATTAATGTGACCAAAACAAACTTAGTGCACAGCTTATGAAAGCAATGCTAAAAAGCCTGTATTTTACATGATTAATGCTTTTAACTTCTAGATTGTGCTAGACTCCAAGATGGCTTTTAATGATGCCCATCTGCTGATATTCATGCCCTGTGTAGTTGCCTCCTACACTGTTACCAGTTTGGTCTGTGCAACTTATAAAACACAGAAATTGGCACAAAAACAGACAGATCAATGGAACAGAATAGAGAACCCAGAAATGGACCCACAAATGTATGGCCAACTAATCTTTGACAAAGCAGGAAAGAATATCCAATGGAATAAAGACAGTCTCTTCAGCAAGTGGTGCTGGGAATACTGAGCAGTGACATGCAGAAGAATGAACCTGGACCACTTTCTTACACCATACACAAAAAGAAACTCAAAATGGATGAAAGACCTCAATGTAAGACAGGAGGCCACCAAAATCCTTGAGGAGAAAGCAGGCAAAAACCTCTTTGATCTTGGCCACAGCAACTTCTTACTCAACATGTCTCCAGAGGCAAGGGAAACAAAAGCAAAAATGCACTATTGGGACCTCAGCAAAATAAAAAGCTTCTGCACGGTGAAGGAAACAATCAGCAAAACTAAAAGGCAACTGACAGAATGGGAGAAGATATTTGCAAATGACACAACAGATAAAGGGTTAGTATCCAAAATCTATAAAGAACTTATCAAACTCAACACATAATCCAGTGAAGAAACAGGCAAAAGACATGAATAGAAACTTCTCCAAGGAAGACATCCAGATGGCCAACCGACACATGAAAAAATGCTCCACATCACTCATCATCAGGGAAATACAAACCAAAACCACAATGAAATACCACCTCACACCTGTCAGAATGGCTAACATTAACAACTCAGGCAACAACAGATGTTGGCGAGGATGCAGAGAAAGAGGATTTCTTTTGCATTGCTGGTGGGAATGCAAACTGGTGCAGCCACTCTGGAAAACAGTATGGAGGTTCCTCCAAAAATTTAAAGAACTATGCTACAACCCAGCAATTGCACCTCTAGGTATTTATCCAAGGGATACAGGCACCCCCATGTTTATAGCAGCACTATCAACAATAGCCAAAGTATGGAAAGAGCCCAAATGTCCATCAACTGATGAATGGGTAAAGAAGGTGTGGTACATCTGTACAATGGAGTATTACTTGGGAATCAAAAAGAATGAAATCCTGTCATTTGCAACTACATGGATGGAACTAGAGGGTATTATGCTAAGCAAAATTCGTCAGAGAAAGACAAATATCATATGACTTCACTCATATGAGGACTTTAAGACACAGTACAGATGAACGAACGTAAGGGAAAGGAAGCAAAAATAATATAAAAACAGGGAGGGCGACAAAACAGAAGAGACTTAAATATGGAGAACAAACAGAGGGTTACTGGAGGGGCTGTGGGAGGAGGGATGGGCTAAATGGGTAAGGGGCATTAAGGCATCTACCCCTGAAATCATTGTTGCACTATATGCTAATTTGGGTGTAAATTTAAAGAATAAAATAAAATAAAATAGAACTCCTCTACAATTGCAATTGCACTACTTTGTATTTTGTACCCCAAGGATACAAAAACACTAATTCAAAGGGAATCACATGCACATGCATCCCATTGTTTATAGCAGCATTCTAAACAATAACCAAATTAAGGAAAGAGCCCAAATGTCCATTGACTGATGAATAGATAAGGAAGAGGTGGTATATATACACAATGGAATATTATTCTGCCATAAAAAAGAATGAAATCTTGCCATTTGCAATGGTGGGGATGGAACTAGAGAGTATTATGCTCAGCAAAATAATTCAGTCAGAGAAAGACAAATACCATGTGACTTCACACATTTATGGAATTTAAGAAATAAAACAGAGAAACATACAGGTAAAAAGACAGAGAGAGAGAGAGTCAAACTAGGAAACAGACTTTTATCTATAAGGAGAAACTGAAAGTTACTGGAGATCAAGTGGGTGGGGTTGTGTTAAATGTCTGACAGGTTAAGGAGGGCACTTGTAGTAATGAGGACTGGGTATTATATGTAAGTGATGAATCACTAAATTGTACACCTGAAATGAATATTACGCTGTATGTTACTGTGAGGAATTTAAAGAAAAACTTGTAGAAACTCCAGACGTGCATTAAGTAATAGGAACTAGAGTAAATATGCGTCTAGCATGAAGGGTTATGTTAGTTTGGCTGGGAGTCAGATTTATTTAATGTTGGCTGTAGCCAGAGGTGCCAATAAATTCAAATGCCTATCACTTAATTTTTGTGTCCTCTCTTGACTTTGGGCTTTGCACTACTCAGAGAAAGTCTAAATTTTATAGTTTCAGCTCTGTGTTTATACTGGATATACTCTGTTGTGTGGTGGTAAGATGTGGAGGAGGAAAAACATTCTATAATATTATGATTAAATCTCAATCTTTTAATAGAAAAAAATAAAAATAAGATTAAACACAGAATTGGTATATTTTTTTGAGGTTAGGTTACAAAAGACATTGAGCCTTCTGCATTGTTTCTGGTATCATTTGCTATGGCGGTGGCAGGGGCGGGGGAAGAGTTAACTAACATGTTGTGAGAAGCCGTACATGTGACGGTAACTGAGGCCTCCTACTAACAGATAGGTTAAGTGAGCACTGTGCAACAATGCTAGTGAAGCCTTTGGATGACTGTCGCCCTGATTGGTATCTTGACTGCAACCACATGATTCTGTAACCTAGCTTCATCATTCCCAGTTTCCTAACACTTAGAAACTGTGAAGATAATGTTTTTTGTTGTTTTAGGCTGCTGAATTTTGAGGTATTATTATGCAGCAATATATAATACGTATTTTAATCTTTGAGAAACAGGATAATTATCTGTTTTACAAAATATTGAAAAGAACCAGTGTGTGGATGTGATATTGTGATAAAATAAGAAACACATATTTTGGCCTTTGTCCCAGGCTCCTGGCTAGAGTATGTAAAACCTTTGTGATTTCTTAGGTAATAAAGTCACTAGGAACTTTTGTCTTTGGTCATTAACTCCTATTCCTGACACCGAGTTCCTAAATCCCTTGGAATTTCCTGGTAGGAGCAGCTTTTGTTCTAATGAGATAACTCTTTCTTGGAGAGCTCACTACACACACACCTTTTTTTTTCCTGGAAGGGAAGAGGCTCGAGATTAATAATTGATCACCTAAATGATGAAGCCTCCACAAAAATCCCTGAAGTATGAGGTTCAGAGCTTCTAGGATGGTGAATACACTCACATGCTGGAAGAGGTTCACCCCAAGCCAATGGTCAGAAGCTCCTCTGCTTGGGTAGAGGTCCATTCTGGACCTCACCTGATACATCTCTTTATCTAGCTGTCATCTGTATCCTTTATTATAGAATAAACCAGTTTCCCTAAATTCTTGTGAGCTGTTCTAGCAAATTATCAATCTAGAGGGGCTTGTGGAAACGGATTTACAGCCAGTTGATTAGAAGTATATGTGACAACCTAGGACTTGCAGTTGGTTTCTGGAGTGGGGGCAGTCTTGTGAGACTGAGCCCTTAACTTGTGGGATCTGATGATAATCCTAGGAAGTGTCAGAACTGAACTGAATTGTAGGACACCCAACTGGTATCTACAGAAAATCAGAGAATTGCTTGGTGAAAGAAAACCTACACATCTGGTGTCATAAGTATCGTATGAGTAAAGGAAGAAATGTTTTCCTTTCAGTGGACATAGGTAATGCACTGTTAAATAAACTTATATCCACAGATTAGAATACTAAAACCTGAGGAGGCTCTGTGAAATAGTGATAGAGAAAATTTTCAAGATTAAGAGGTAAAGTTGCATGTGTATTGCATGCTATGCATAGATTATCACTAAAATAACACAAAAAGGGGGAAATGTTGGCTGCCTTGGAAACCGAGGTGGGAGTTCTTATGTACCATCTCATACATCATATACTTTCCATAATGTACTATACTACTGATCTATGTCACACAGGCAAATAAATTTAGAAAATAAAACAAAGTAGAAACATTAAAACACTGCTTGTGATTGCATAACATCTTCAACTCCTTAAAGTACAGGACTAAACACAATCCTAGAAACACATACAGAAAAGGGCTAATCTTAGCATTTGTAGTCGTGTCTTAAACCAAAAATGTTTCTAGTATTAAATAGCTACTACTATATGGAATTGGACTCCATTGCACTAAAAAGGTGATCTAGGAAAGAAATGTGTAACGTTTTTACATTAAAAAACTTATCTGAGGGGCACCTGGGTGGCTCAGTCGGTTAAGAGTCCGACTTTGGCTCAGGTCATGATCTCGCAGTTTGTGAGTTCAAGCCTCACACTGGGCTCTGTGCTGACAGCTTAGAGTCTGCAGTCTGCTTCAGATTGTGTCTGCCTCTCTCTTTCCCCGCTCACACGCTCGCTCTCACAAATAAATAAACATAAAAAAAACTGATTTGAAAAATCAAGATTCAATAATGCATTACTCTAATCAAGTGAAAATTTTAATTTCATGTAGATACATTTACAATCACTGGCAAAAAAAGTAAAAGCAGTTAAATGAATTTTCTTTAATATACATTCAGATTGGTTCAATTTCTAGTTGGTGCAGCTAAGATGGTATCACAGGTCTAAAAGATGGAACCCCCCCCCCCAAAAAAAAATAAATAAAAGATGGAATAACCCTTCACAATAAATTGACTTCTAAAGTGTCTATTAGTTGCTAGGTCTCTGTCTCAGAAAGATTGGAAAAGCAAACTCTTCAGTAACTAAAAATCCTTCTTAAGAACCACAATTACTGTTTTACCTGGACCACTGGTTCTCAATCCTGTTATTGAAAACTGGTATGCTTCCGGTTGTGCAGTTCCTAGCATATTGTGGATGTTGAATGCATGAATTAGCTCTTCAATCTCTTAATGAGATATCTTGTTCTAAATTAATAAATTAAAAAGTTTTCTTATTGGAGAACAATTCATACCAAAATGACATACTCTTAGGTATAGTATACTTCTACTCACTTTTAAGTGGGACATAATATTTCATCAAATGGTTACAAGCCATAACTGACTTAACCATATTCTTAACCATAGTCTATTGTTGGATATTTAGCCTGTTTCAATGTATTCTAAAATAAAATTAAAAAGTCAAGAGCTAAGGGGTGCCTGGGTGGCTCAGTTGGTTAAGCATCTGACTTGGGCTCAGGTCATGATCTCACGGCTTGTGAGTTAGAGCCCCGCGTCCGGCTCTGTGCTGACAGCTCAGAGCCTGGAGCCCAGCTTCACACTCTATCTCCCCCTCTCTCTACCTCTCCCCTGCTCATGCTCTGTCTCTCCTTCAAAATAAATAAACATTAAAAAAAAACAAAAGTTAAGAGCTAAATAAACATGTAAAAAAGAGGGGGGCACCTGGATGGCTCAGTCAGATAAGCGTCTGACTTCGGCTCAGGTCATGACCCTACGGTTCATGAGTTCAAGCACCACGTCGGGCTCTGTGCTGACAGCTCAGAGCCTGGAGCCTGCTTCAAATTCTGTGTCTCCCTTTCTCCCTGGCCCTCTCCTGCTCACTCTTGGTCTCTCTCTCTCTCTCTCACAAAATAAATAAACATCAAAAAAAGGCAAGAGTGCAAAAATAAACTTGTATTTTTAAAATGTTCCTCTAAAGCATGATCAGAGCACAACAAAAAATTAATATCTACCATTAAACCAACGACAAAATTCCAGCACATCAACAACAGTTCACTGATTTATTAGATGAACAAACATATATCCATATAATCAATGAAAACTGTCTGATATATAAAATAATTTAAGAAATGTTGGGAATTAGCAGCACCATCCGTTATTGAAATAGCAAGAAAAACTTCACATATTTTATGCAAACACGAGAAGAGGGTAACTACTTTAAGACCCAATAATGCCACTGAATGTCTGGGATGATTGAGAAGGGCACCTTTTTAGGCAAACACACCTCCTTCTACTCCAAAGATTTGAGGAGTATATCTGATGATTGATGTTTTACAAAAATGCTAATGAAATAAGAGATACTGCATAGTATTTTTTATTAGGACAAGAAGACTAATGCCGAGCTACTTTAAGCATGGCTCAACACTTCTGCTATGAAAAATTTAGTTCTGAATTATGAAATTAGAAATAAAAATAATTTTTAAAAGACACTAGCTGTCTCTAAGAAACATTAAATGGAACACAGGTCACTATGAAAATACATCACTTTTCCAGTTTGCTTAATAATTTACTTTAAAAAGTTGTGTAGTTTTCATCACAAGTGACTTATACAAATTTCTTAATAAGCATTTTTAAAAGTTTAAATGTATTTCTAAAATCTAATAGATTCTTTTGATTTTTTTTAAATTTTAGCCCTGTTGTTACATTTACTGTGTCAGAATAAGAGACTGAGTTTGTGTGGAGTATACAAATTTACACACATTTTACAGCAACTTATACCCTAACATCTACAAAATTCACATTTATAATACAATACAAGGCCAGGATAAAACTGCCAAATTCCAAAAAGTGAAACTGTATACTATTTTTATTTTGTCCCCCTAAAAAACGTTCAAGTTCTGCACCAACTTCAAAAAGCCCTCTTATATCCTAAGTTTGGGAAAAAACATTTTCCAGATACATTTCAGCAGACACAAACAGTTTTTCTGTGCTGATGAAGTAAAGGATTTCCCATTTTCTTCTGGCCCCTAAGTCTGCGTCGCATGGTAAGTTTAACAGCGTTCTTTCGCTGTGAGGTGGTGGGGAGGCTTGCAGGCTGAGCACCACTACTTCTACTTAAACAATTTCGTCTATGCTTCTTCATAAGAGGACCAGAGTTGGATTCCTCTAATGTCCTTTTAAAGTTTGCTGGAGGGGTTCTTTCAACTTCTTGGGCTTTCATTTGACCTGGAGTTGACATCTTTAAATTTTTTTGGTCCATGATGGTATTTGTTGAATTGGTAGGTGCAAGGCCAACTGACAGGCTATTATTCAAAGAATCATGTATCCTTAAAGTCAGGGCTTTAGTGCAATTTTCTTCAAGTGGCTCTGGATCTTTTGCGGGTATGACTGCCGCCGGGACATTGCCTCGAGCTATCTCAGTTGGGACTTCTAAATAATTCTCTGAGAAGGCATTACTACGAACAAGGGCAGGTATATGGTCCTTAGAGTTCAGCCGTGGCCATGGGTCCTCCTCCAGTGACTGAAAAACAAGAAAGTAAGCCAAATAAATAATTTATTCTAGAATTCAACTCAACCATTGGGGAGATGAAGAAGTTTCATTAGAGTAAGTGACAAATTTGGTTGGTTTATTTCCTACTTTCCCATTTTTTTCTATATTCTCATTCCTGAATATTTAGTAGTATAGCTAATGTAAAGTGAAACATTAAAGCAACAATGTCATAATGCAAACTCATATTGTTGCTTTGTATCTATTTCCCAAACACTAGAGGCTGTTCTGTGACTTGAGAAAAGCAGGACATATGGGAACCTACAGAGCATGGATGGGGCAACTCTCAAAGAAATAAATGAAAATCATATGGAAACTTTCAGATAGTTTTTTAAAAGTTTGACAAGTGATTCAGATATGCATTACTCCTTCAGATATAGTGCTCTACATACACTCAGAATATTTTTCCCATTGGTAGATGATATTTTTCCTATCAAACCCAAATCTTCCACACCACTAATATTTTATAAAATCCTTGGGGCACCTGGGTGGCTCAGTCGGTAGAGTGTCCAACTTCAGCTCAGGTCACGATCTCACAGTTCGTGGGTTCAAGCTCTGCATCAGGCTCTGTGTTGACAGCTCAGAGCCTGGAGCCTGCTTCAGATTCTGTGTCTCCCTCTCTCTGCCCCTCCTCTACTCGTGCTCTGTCTCTCTCTCTCTCTCTCAAAAATAAACATTAAAAAAAAATTTTAAATCCTTGTCTTAATAGTTTCTCAAAAATGGAATTTAAGCATAAATATTATGGCACCTTCAGGTATGTAACATTTCCCTCAAATCATTACCTCTTTTAAATCAAATCAAGTTTATTAAAATATTAACATATTCTGAAGTATAAACCCTTTTATAGAAGGGTAAATGAAAACATATTATTTTCCTGATATAAAATCCCTTAGAAATAAACACCTTTCAGAAAGTGCTATATAAAAGTATACTTCTAAAAAGAATGTTTTATGTTTCTAGAATTAAAAAGAAAAGGGAAATTTAAGCCATCTGAAAGCATTTCAATCAAACCAAATCAAAATATAATGACTTTAGGTCAAATGGAGACTGGAGATGAGAAACCCTAGTTCCTAATTTGGTACTGCCTCAATTAGACTGCTGCTGTTTTTATCGTTGTTGTTTTAACTAAGAAAATACTCTTTCCTTCTGCAGTCATTGGTTCATTTATTTTATATTGCATAGTTTATTGAAAGCCCAGTTCTTATCTGTTTTAACACTGACTAGATGTTGGGCAGCAATCTTATTTCCAAGTGCCACTGTCAAGAAAGGACAACGGAACAGTCTTCATTCCAGGATATTTACATATGACTTTCAATAATATCAACAAGAGTTGTAGGTGAGTTTATCCTTCTGCATTAGTTGATTCCAATGCCTACTGTGGTCACAAGCATGTTCTGGATAATCACAGAAAACTGTATCTACTCATAAGAAATTATTGACCTCGAGTTTGTCCTGCTTTTAATACGGAAAAAGGATTTACAACAAGACAAGGCAGACAGAAGGATTCCTACTAACCAAACAATCACATCACTAATTTAGGCCTAAGAAAGAAGGTAATAGTCAAGCCATTGATAGGAATAGAATATACTGCTCCAGTTTGTAAAACAACGTTACACATTTTAACACAATTTACTGTAATTTCTGGTGTGCTGGGTCTTTTTAAATTCACAGATTATTATTCTGACACTACAGGAGTGCTGGCTTTTCTTCCCCCACTTTCTCCTTGAACTTTTCCTTTTTATTCTCTTTTTATTGGCATTCTGTGGGAATACGTTGCATCTGTCAGCACAGGCAACTGCTTAGAGTTCTCACACTCATCCCAGATTAATTAGTTGTTTTACTAGACCTTTTTACATATTCATAAAACGTATGTGATATTGAGATTACCTCCTAAAAATACATACTTTACAAGTTTCACTACTTCAGAGATCAACTTCCTCGCTCCATCTACCTTACAATCCAACAATATTAAACAACTAATTGAAAATTGTGTGGAGAACTCAACTGAAACCAAATGTTAATTTTCTGAAACAACTCCCTTCCCTATTCCTCCTTCCTATAGCTCTTGGCTTATTTAAAAAAAAAAAAAAAAAAGGTAAATTTAGTTTTGCCCTAAAGAAAGGATGGAGAAAGAAACGTGTGCCAGAGTAATATATCACTTAAACAAAGTATTTCTACCATATCTATTCCAAAACAAAGATATAACTAGTGGTATACCTTAGAATCCATACCCAAATTCACATGTCTATAGATAGATAAACCTACACTCAAATGCCTAGTCCAAATGTTGGACAGTCTGTTTTATTTCCTTATTTTTAATTTACATATAAGTTAGTTAGCACGTGGTGCAATAATGATTTCGGAAGTAGAATCCAGTGCTCATCCCAACAAATGTCTTCCTTAATGTCCCTTGCCCATTTACCCCACCCCCCCATAATCCCTCCAGCAATCCTCAGCTTGTTCTCTATATTTAAGAGTCTCTTACATTTTGTCCCCCTCCCTGTTTTTATATTATTTTTGCTTCCCTTTCCTTATGTTCATCTGTTTTGGGACTTAAATTTAAATGTGGGAAAGTCTTAAAAACCAAATTGACCAAAATGTCATTATATTTATCTAGATGCTACTAAACATGGGATTATTTTAACAAGGAAATAAATCAGAGACAATGTACTTATGGTTGCCAATTAAGATAAAACATAATTTCTTGGGAAGAAATTTGCCTTTACTTACTTGTTAGGTCAGAGCCAACAACACTAATTATTCTGAATGGCTCCAAATATTTTCCTCTATTTGGGTGGGGCCAATTGGTTAACAAGTAACTATGCCTAAATATAAGTTAGTGTATACATAAATCTCCTTATCTTTATTTTAGTATTAGATCATTATTTCGTTAGAATCATTATTTTCCTAGATCCTTATATCTCTAGATCATTTCTAAAATTCTAGAAATAATTTTTGAAACATATGTACAATTTTTACTAATGCCAATCAGCAGGCTGCAATAATTTTTATGTGAAATCAATATTAAGAATATTTATTCTGGCAATCCCTATCAAAATCCCAACACCAGCATTCTTCACAGAGCTAGAACAAACAATCCTAAAAATTGTATGGAACCAGAAAAGACCCCAAATAGCCAAAGCAATCTTGAAAAAGAAAACCAAAGCTGGAGGCATCACAATCCCAGACTTCAAGCTATACTACAAAGCTGTAACCATCAAGACAGTATGGTACTGGCAAAAGAACAGACACTCAGATCAATGGAACAGAATAGAGAACCCAAAAAAGGACCCACAAATGTATGGCCAACTAATCTTTGACAAAGCAGGAAAGAATATCCAATGGAATAAAGACAGTCTCTTCAGCAAGTGATGCTGGGAAAACTGGACAGCGACATGCAGAAAAATGAACCTGGATCACTTTCTTACACCATATAACAAAAAGAAACTCAAAATGGATGAAAGACCTAAATGTAAGACAGGAAGCCACCAAAATCCTTGAGGAGAAAGCAGGCAAAACCTCTTTGACCTTGGCCATAGCAACTTCTTGCTTGACACATCTCCAAAGGCAAGGGAATTAAAAGCAAAAATGAACTACTGGGACCTCATCAAAATAAAAAGCTTCTGCACAGCGAAGGAAACAATTATCAAAACTAAAAGGCAACTGACGGAATGGGAGAAGATATTTGCAAATGACATATCAGATAAAGGGTTAGTATCCAAAATCTATAAAGAACTTATCAAACTCAACACCCAAAAAAACAAACAATGCAGTGAAGAGATGGGCAAAGACATGAATAGACACTTCTCCAAAGAAGACATTCACATGGTTGACACATGAAAAAATGCTCACATCACTCATCATCAGGGAAATATAAATCAAAACCACAATGAGATACCACCTCACACCTGTCAGGATGGCTAACATTAACAACTCAGGCAACAACAGATGTTGGCAAGGATGCAGAGAAATCTCTTGCACTGCTGGTGGGAATGCAAACTGATGCAGCCACTCTGGAAAACAGTATGGAGGTTCCTCAAAAAATTTAAAATAGAACTACCCTACAACCCAGCAATTGCACTACTACATATTTACCCAAGGGATACAGGTATGCTGTTTTGAAGGGGCACATGCACCCCGATGTTTATAACAGCACTACTGACAACAGCCAAAGTATGGAAAGAGCCCAAATGTCCATCGACAGATGAATGGATAAAGAAGATATGGTGTGTGTATGAATGGATAAAGAAGATATGGTGTGTGTATGAATGGATAAAGAAGATATGGTGTATACACAGGCACCCCATAAGAGACTCTTAAATATAGAGAACAGAGGGTTGTTGGAGGGGTTGTGGGAGGTGGGATGGGCTACTCCTGAAATCATTGTTGCACTATATGCTAACTTGGATATAAATTAAACAATAAATAAATTAATAAATTTAAAAAAAGAGAGTATTTATTTTGGATGCCTGGGTGGCTCAGTCAGTTGAGCATCCGACTTCAGCTCAGGTTATGATCTCATAGTTTGTGGGTTCTAGCCCCATGTCGGGCTCTGTGCTGACAGCTCGGCACCTGGAGCCTGCTTCAGATTCTCTGTTTCCCTCTCTCTGCCCCTCCCCTGCTTACACTGTCTCTTTCTCTCAAAAATAAATAAACATTAAAGAAAAAAAATTTTTTTAAGAATATTTATTTATTCCTTGGGGCACCCAGGTGGCTCATTTGGGTAAATGTCCAACTTTGGCTCAGGTCATTATCTCATGGTTCATGACTTGGAGCCCTGTATCAGGCTCTACACTGACAGTGCAGAGAGGGCCTGGGATTCCCTCTTCCCCTCTCTGCCCCTCCCCCACTTGGTCACGTGTTTGTTTGCGCTCTCTCTTTCAAAATAAATTAACTTAAAAAGTAATAATATTTATTCCTATCACAGTCTATGTCCCCTTACCCTTTATCTCCATTCTAATGCTTCCTTCTTTATTCTGCCTAAAGGTCAGTAATTCAAATACAAATAAATACATTAGGGAACACGAAAGTAATGAATACATTCAAACTGAGGAATAGACAAATACTCAAATGAACATAAGCTCCTTCACAACTCTCAAAAAGAGAAAGGAGATTTTAAAAGGTTTCAATCCGCACTATTATTCAAAAGTTTTCAAAGAAAAGAAAGCTTTGACAAGAAATTCTTCTAAGAATATAAGTATAAAATATTAATTTGTCAGTTTCTAAATGAAGAGTCAATGCAAGGAAAACTAAGTTGCCACCTGTATGTGAAGTAAAAGAAAGCACTAAAAGTAAATTTCCAAGTACTGAGCATAGGATCACAATACCAAAATCAATCAAATTTTTTGTACTGTGTAGCTCTGAATACCTTAAAAAAATGCCAAATACATAACATAAAATTCTACTGTATTTCCTATTTTAATGGTCAGTCTTCTGAAAAGCACATTCTCAGAAGGCCCAAGTATAACAAAGTAGTTATCAATACTACTAATTTTTAGTAGGAAAATACTGGGATGAAATCAGAAAAAAAGGAAATATGGTACCACTTAAATTTGTTTCATAGCCTATCTTAAACTCATTCAATATTAACATGAGTAAGAAGAGGAATAATGTTTCTTATCCATGTTATCAGACAACAAGTTCTAAGGTCTGATATCCTAAGGTCCACTTCAATCTTGAGTCTGTACGATCTAATCCAAACTGTTTAATCTCTCAGTCTTATTATCTATACGACGGAATAACAACTGCACTATTTACCTATTTGGGTTATGAGGTTCAAATGAAATATATATGAAAGTACTTCACAAACTTTTAAATGCTTACACAAATGTTCATAGTATTAGAAGAGGATCATTAGAATATTATTACATCTACATCACCTTTCTATTAGGTGCTGTACACATAGCTAGCATTCAGAATAGCACTGATGTGAAGATGAATCAATGACAATAAGTTACATGACAAAGATCTATCACTTTCTTGAACCTCATTCAAATCCAAAATCCTTTTCTATGAAGAATCTGAAAACTTTTCAGGCAACACCAACCAAAGAAATTCTATTTATTAAAACAACTTAAATACCATTTAAGAGAATTACATACCTTGACTGGTGGTGTAGAACATGGAGAAGGAGTCATCACGCAGGTTTCTTGACTATTATAGGAAGGACTATCCGTCAGGTTCAGATAGAGCTCATCTTCATTGGTGAAATTTCCCTGACTGTCCACTCCTGGAGAAATGCAGATCACTATAGCACTAGTATTATCTGCTCGAAGCATACGCTGCCTCCAGCGGCCTAGTGCTCGATTCACAAGCATTTTGGCACAAGACTGTCCATGCTCACCCTATATTTAAAAGAACAAGAAGAAAGAAAGTTCACAACTCAGATTTAGTTGCCACTATATCTGTTATCAAATTTAAAGGTGTGTGTGTGGGTTTTTTTTAATGTTTATTTATTTTTGAGAGAGAGAGACAGAGCGTGAGTGGGGGATGGTCAGACAGAGAGGGAGACACAGAATCCGAAGCAGGCTCCAGGCTCTGAGCTGTCAGCACAGAGCCCGACACGCGGCTCGAACTCACAAACTGTGAAATCATAACCTGAGCTGAAGTCGGCTGCTCAACCAACTGAACCACCCAGGCGTCCCTGTTTTATCAAATTTAAAATGAGGTATTCTTATGGCTTAAATTAAATCTCCAAAATTTCAAACATTATCCACAGTCCCCATAACTATGTTAAAATAGTATTGCTCTAAATTTTTTAAAGTAATAAAACAAGGCCTTATCCTGTGGTTAAATTTCACCTGTGTTTTTTTCTTTTTGGTAGCAAGAAACTTACGTCTTCACTGTAACTTTAATTAGGAAAAGCTATATAGAAGTTATCTAAAATGCGAAGTAACATCAAATTATTACAGATAAATAATTCACAAATGAGGTAATCAGGCATGGTAAAAAAAAAAAACAAAGAAACACAAACAAACAAAAAACACGTAGTTCAAACTCATGTTGTTTAAAGGTCAACTGTACATAAAAATGATGCCACTGATATGAGAAAAGAAACAATACAGTAAGTGGCTATGGTATGGAGATCACCACATACAAACAGAAAGCGTAAAAAAAAAAACCAAAACTCCAAATGATCTCATGTTATGCAAATAAATGTGGCTTGGAATAAAACTTTTAGTATCATACACAGATTCAATACATGTATTCAATAATTACTAAGTTTCAAAGAACAGAAATGAAAACGATTTTCTTCCACCATACACTCTTACTAGGTGATCTCATAAGTTGTCACAGCTTTACCTAACTCTTAATACTCAAATTTGTATTTGAGAGGCTTCTCTCTCAAATATTTCTGCCTAATGAAAATACCTATCTAGATTAACCACAAGCACCTCCAATTCAACATGCCTACATCTGAATTAATTATCACCCTTCTACCCCAGAATAATGTGTTTCTTCTTGATAATAGCTATCACCAGTCAAAAATTTGGGCATCACCACATTCGACCTCCTTAAAAACCCAAATTCTATCAATTCTACCACTCATGAATTTCTTTTGTTATTGTGTATATATGGATTTGTTGTTTTTTACCGTTACCCTATATCAAGCTTGCAAAATTTCTCATTTGGAATATAACAGTAGCCTCCAAAAGGAAGCCTAATAGATCCATTGCTAAAAATCAAATCAAGGGCACCTGGGCAGCTCAGTCAGTTAAGCATCCAAGTCTTGGTTTCTGCTCAGCTCATGATCTCATGGTTAGTGGGTTCCGGCTCTGTGTCAGGCTCTGTGCTATCAGCACGAAGCCTGCTTGGGATTCTCTCTCTCCCTCTCTCTGCCTCTCGTGTTCTCTTTCTCTCTCTCAAAATAAATAAACTTAAAAAAAAAAAATAAAAAATTAATGAGGTTTCATAGGCCCTTAAGTCTTAAGGCTATTCATAAAAGTCTATGGTTGTGTGTTTTGTTATCTAGTTTCATTTATTTATATCCTGTCTCCTTCTCCTGATGAGTTGCAAAGTCTGTTTTACTAATTCTAGAGCCAGGCAAATGCAAAAATCTACACAAAGTGAACATCCTTAGTTCATATTCAAGACTCCTGACCAACGTACTAAAACAATGTACAGGTCATAATATCAAATTATTGAGTCACTTCTCACCATCAAGTATTTTTTCTCCTCTTGGTCCTGGCACATTGAGATGGCATCCTGCGGTGGGATCATATTCCAAAGTCCATCACTCCCCAAGATAATGTACTTGTGCTTTTGGGGGTCAAGAGTGTGGACACTTGTGTCTGGTTCAGGTGATACCACAAACTCACCACTGAAGAAATCATAGCTCCACAAATCACCTGGGGGTGGGGGGCAGAAGTAAGAAGCAAGAAGTATTATTTCCAAGCTAGTAATATCATGTCAACAGATTAAAGGAGAAAATCTACATATTCATCTCAACAGATGTAGAAAAGTATTTGATAACATTCAAAGTCTACACATGATTTAAAACACACACACACACACACACACACACACACACACACACACACACACAACTTCTTAAGCAAACTAGAAATAAAAGACAACTCCCTTAACATGATAAAAGTTCTTTTCTAACACTATACTGAAGGTCCCTCCCTGCATAGTAAGTTTAAACAATTAAAATCAGATATATAAACTGGAAAGGAGAAAATAAACTACCATTTGTTTCAGATAATTTTATTTCTACATGGGAAATCAAAACCAAATCAGATAAATTATCAGAAAAGGAACATTTAGAAAGGTTGTTAAATACAAACCCAGTTTATAAAAGTGAACTGTATTTCTAGACAATAGTAAGAAATAGTAAATATAAATTTAAACAATTTATTTATAAGTTAACCAAATGTAAATATCTGGAAATAAATTTAACAAAAGTTGTGCAAGTCTTTTATGGACAAAATTATACAATTAGATTACAAAACATTAAAAAGACTATCTAAATAAATGGAGAAATAAACTATTTCAAAGGAAGACTTAATACTTTAAAGATGTTAATTCTCCCAAAAATAGCTTTAAAAGCTTTAAAAGTCAATGTAATTCCAAGCAAAACCCCTAAAGAATTTTTGTAGAATGACAAGCTTATTTTTAAAATGGACAGGGAAGAACAAGGGCCAAGATTAACCAAGACAAGTGTGAAGAAAAGATAAAAGACAGAACTTGCTCAACAACTAGGAGTCTTAGTTGCTATCTGAAAACCCCTGCTCACCCGTAGGGTCAAGAAAGGATCTAGTCAAAACTTACAGAATAAATGTCAGTCACTTGGAAGAAAATTCTAGAAATAAAAATGAGCATTTTTATGTTCTTAAACTACCACATGATCAGTCTTTGGAGATTAATAGTTCACCCTTTCAGTGAGTGAGGAAAAGAAGTCCTCATACAGTTACCCTCCTTCTTGATTAGCTCTCTATGAAACAATACCTAAACTCCTACCTTTCAGACGTATTAGTACAAACCTCAAAATGTGCAACTTAAGAACTTTTAGTTGACTCAGGCCATCAAAAACATTTTTACAAGTGAGATAGAAAAAACATTTTACAGAAACCATTTATTCTTCTGTGATACATAATGCAAAATAAGTGGAACAATGTAACTTTTCTTTTGCTCCCCAAAACTGGGGGAAGAGTAGAAAGGAGAAAACATTAATCTCTGACTCTTTTGTTTATAGTGAAATGTACTCTGAGTAAAGACCTAAATTAAAAGCAAAAGGTTTTCAGACAAGAAGGTGGTTTTTGCACTTTCACCATGTCTGACTTCTTTTTAAAAAAGAGGAAGCTCCTGGTCCTTTCTCTTCCTTACTTAAGCCTCCCTATTACCACCCAGCAGAAGTATCGGCCAATTCAAACATGCTCAGAGTCTAAGGAAAAAATAATTCATATCAATTACTCCACTCTAAAAGAGCAAAATTCAGGGGCGCCTGGGTGGCGCAGTCGGTTAGGCGTCCGACTTCAGCCAGGTCACGATCTCGCGGTCCGTGAGTTCGAGCCCCGTGTCAGGCTCTGGGCTGATGGCTCGGAGCCTGGAGCCTGTTTCCGATTCTGTGTCTCCCTCTCTCTCTGCCCCTCCCCCGTTCATGCTCTGTCTCTCTCTGTCCCAAAAATAAATAAAAAATGTTGAAAAAAAAAATTAAAAAAAAAAATAAAAATAAAAAAATAAAAGAGCAAAATTCATTGCTAAACCAGCCCCTTGAAAGAGAAAGGGGCAATTCAGTCTTCAGAGTAGCAACAGAGTGCACATACGGGCACCTGACTGGCTCAGTTGGTAGAGCATGCAACTCCTGACCTTGGGGTTGTGGGTTTAAGCCCCATGCTGGGCTTAGAGATTACCTAAAAATAAAATCTTTAAAAACAAACAAAAAAGAACACACGGGACCACTAAAAGCTAATTATAATCCAGGTCGACTCACAAAGACACATTTAGTTCTTTATGTTAACAAAACAAAGTTCTTTGGCTGATGAAACTTTTAAAATGAGCATGGAAACAGTTCAGATAAATATTAATATAGCAAGTACAGAATTCGTAAGTGATGCTAAAAGCTTTCAAAAGCAGTTTTTCCTCATTATTTGGAATTACTATTGCCATTCTAAGTAAGAACATATGTCTAAATTTAAAATCTATGTAAAAAAAAGAAATTCCAATTTTTAATATAATGCAGATTACATGACCTTTAAAAAGGGCCACAATTTCTCATGTATAAACTAGTATTAATATCTTTATAAATTTAAAAATATTTTTAAATAAGTAATTTTTTCACTTAAGAGGCACAGTGTGTCAGTTTCTCCCATCATTGGCAATGCCAACCTGAACCATTTGGTTCAAATGCTATCAACCACCACTGTACAGGTGCCCTTTTCATTTTGTAATTGATATGTAATCCAAAGAGTGATAGCTTTGAGTCTGTGTGAAATATCCTCTTGTCCACCAAAATATGCCACGTTTTAGCATTCATTAATGATTCTTAGCCCCCTATGTTTAACTGTATGTTTAACTTTAACTCTCTATAATTAACTGTTACTATGATGGTTGTAAACTGTTGACAGAATAAGAACATTCTTAAATTACACTTTTTGTTGTATTTTCTGAAGAAGAGTTTCCCATTCTCCTCTACTTGTTTATAATCTTTTTAGTATCTTTATAAACTTATGGATTCTTTTTCCTTCAATATGCTATAAATTACTCCTGTCGTTATTTGTTTTGATGCTCAAGTTGCTTTAAATTTGCCAGTAAAAGTCCTTGGAGTGTTAATTTTTAACAAACTCATTACGTGAGTTGTATTCATAGCCAGATTTAAGAATATATGATATAGCCACAGTTCCCTTATGTTACCAATTCAGAGAATTTACATGGCTTTACCTGAGATCAAATGAATGAGGATTAGAATTGGCCCTTGAACTAATTGTTTCTATCACTGACCTACAGTTTGTACACCAAAATAGGATCACAGAGTATCATTCCTGTACATTCTAAAGGGAGGGACCTTGGGCACTGGGGCAGATGTAGTTGGTTGCCTGCTTGTTGGCTGTTTCCTTTTTGTCTTCAGTAGAGGCACTGGAGGGACCCCAGAGGAGAAAGAGGTCTTCCTTCTGGTTTCAGTATGTTTTCTGCTTTCTTCTGTGGCACATGGCAGCCCAGTGCACAGGACACAGTGGTCCTCACCCCTAGTGAATTTCAACATTCCTCTCCCTACCCTCTTTGGGTGGCTTCCCATGGAGAGCTCCCAAACAACTTTTGCCTCACTTAATCCATTCTTAAAACTGCAACCCAAATCATCCTTTTAAAACTCAAATTTAACATGGTGGTATGGGGCGCCTGAGTGGCTCAGTCAGTTAAGTGTTCCACTTTGGCTTAGGTTATGATCTCACAGTTCATGGGTTCAAACCCCACATCAGGCTCTGTGCTGACAACTCAGACCCTGGAGCCTGCTTCAGATTCTGTGTCTCCCTCCGTCTCTCTCTCTGCCCCTCCTCCACTAGTGCTCTCTCTCTTTCAAAAATAAATAAATGTTAAAAGAAAAAGTTAAAGAAGAAAAAGATGGATGGTGGTGATGGTTGCACAACATTGTAAATGTACTTAACACTACCACTGAATGGCACACTTAAAATGGTTAAGATGGGGGGCACCTGGGTGGCTCAGTCAGTTAAGTGGTTGACTCTTGATTTGGTCTCAGGTCATGATCTCACAGGTTCATAGGATCAAGCCCCGCCTTGGGCTCTGCACTGACAGCGCAGAGTCTGCTTGGGATTCTCTTCCTCAAGATAAACAAACATATATTAAAAACAATAATGATAAAATAAAATGGTTAAGATGGCAAAACTGTATATGTATTTGCCATAATTGAAAACACACACACAAATCGAGTTGTTTCCCACTTCTACTCTGCAACAGTTTATTCGTATTCTTAAGACACAACTCTTAACCACAGTCTAAAAGCATGAAATATTTTCTCATTTTATCTGTGCCTCTTATTTCTGTATCAATCTCTGTTCTAGCTACACTGGCCTTTGTCAGAGCTCCTTATATTCACCAGCCTTCCTCCCATCACAGAGTTGTTCGTAAATGCAGTTCCTATGCCTAGAACACACATTCTTCCACTTTTAACATCAAGTAATTGTTAGACTTAAATATCTCTTGCTTCTCCAGCTAGTAAAATACCATTTTATTTTATTTAAATGTTTTATTTATTTTTGAGAGAGAGAGCACGTGTGCAAGCGGAGAGAGTGAAGGGGGGGAGGGGACAGAGGACCTCAAGTGGGCTCTGCGCTGACAGCAGCGAGCCTCATAATGAACTGTGAGATCACAACCTGAGCCAAAGTCAGATGCTCAACCAACTGAGCCACCTAGGCGCCCCTAAAATACCCTTATTTTAAGTTCTTATTAACATGCATACAAATATTTAGAGATGTAATTTTTCAGTCCTTTTTGTGATCTGATGAATGCCTCTCCCCTTCTCTAAACTGTAAGATTCCATGAGGACAAAGGCCAACCACATGCTTGACACATACTGTAATCAGTATCTGTTCAATGAATAAATGATTTGCAAGATTCACATGCAATTCCATGAGGCAGCCACAAGAAGGCACCTTTGTCACATCTGTACTCAAGTAACTATAATCCTAATGAGTGCCTAAAAACGATACCAATTTCTGCTAAGCAAACTTCCCTCTTTCCCAAAAAGCTAGAAGAAAAATGGCCACATGCCATAAGAATGGTGCTAAATACGATAATTTAATTTACTATGAGCCAATAAGTATTATCATGCAACATGTTAAACTATTAATTTTTTTAATTAAAAAAATTTTAGCAGGGGTGGGGAGAGACGGAAAGAGTACACGCATCCACATGTGTGCGGGGGAGGGACGGAGGGAGAGAGAGAATCTTAAGCGGGGTCCACACTCAGCACGGAACAAGACACAGGACTCAATCTCATAACCATTAGATCATGATCTGAGCTGAAACTAACAGTGGGACACTTAGCCAACTGAGCCACTCAGGTGTACCCCATCAACAGTATTTAAAATACTATCTATGCCACTGACTCCCAAATTGCTATCTCCAGCCTGGACCTCACCTACTGCCAATTTTCATGAAGTCAACTACATGAAGTCAACTGGACATCAGTGGTTTTATGTCTGATAAGCACCTCAAACTAACTTGTTAAAAACAGAACTCCTGACCTCCTTTTGCAACTGATGTTTCAGTATTTGCTATGTGGTTAATAGCTGCTCAGTTAAAAAAAAAAATCATTAATAAGGATATCTGCATTCATTGTTCCTTCTGCCTAATAAATTCTCTTGCCCCAGAAGACACCCATAGGTCTCAATGCCTCATCTCTTGATTCAAATGTCATTTTTTTCAGATCTCCTCTGAGTATTCCATTTAAAATTACACCCCTACTTCCCACAACATTCCCTGCTTTATTTTTCATGATAGCACCTTTCACTACATAACACAATACATAGTCTACTTATTATTTCTTTATTGTCTGTTTTCTCCTATTAGAAGGTAAGTTCCATGAGTCCAGGAATTTTTTATTGTTTTGTTCATTGTGGAATCCCTAGAACCTAGAAGAGTACCTGGCACATAATAGACATTTAATAGATATTTGGTAAATAAATCAACAAAGATTCATTTATGAGTCATGAAGAAGTGGGAACTCTGTGTGGTTTTAAAATATGTGCACAAATTCATTATACTTCATAAGAAGCACAGCTTAATTCTGCTCAGAAGAAAAATCGACTAGATTTTCTAGTCTAGTCTAAGAGGAAGTGATGATGTGTCGCTTTTGACACTAGACCATAAAAACACATTATGGTTGTTGCACCTTGCTCTCTTGCATCACTTGATCAGGGGAAGCCAGCTGCATCAAGGAGCCCTACAGAGAAGTGCACAGGACAAGGAACTGAGGCCTACTTCCAACAGCCAAGTATGTAAGGCATCCTAGAAGTGAATACTCCAACCCCATTCTGGCTTTCAGATGATACCCATAGGTGATATCGTGATTACAACTACATGCGAGACCCTGAGCCAGAATCACTCCCAGGTTCTGAGCCACAGGAACCATATGAAATAATAAATGTTTTAAACTAAGTTTGAGAATATTCTGTCAGATAGCAAGAGATAACTAATTCAGTTACTCACTCTGGGGAGATACTAAGATCTAACAACATTAAAAATGTACTTATCTATGAACTGAGTTTTCCAACTGGTATCCCTTGAATGGATTGAGTATGACCATGTGTTAGCAGGATGGGACCTGAGTGGCTAGAGCCTTTAGGCCAGTTACCTCCAGCCTGAAGTAGCCTCCTTCACTTACTGAAGAAATATTATCATACTGTATGTGTATGTCATAGTATTTAAAAAAAAAAATTTTAATGTTTACTTATTGAGAGGGATAGATATTGAGAGAGACAGAGCATGAGCAGGGGAGGAAGAGAGAGGGAGGCACAGAATCCAAAGCAGCATGGGGCTCAAACTCACAAACTGGGAGATTATGACCTGAGCTGAAGTTGAACGCTTAACTGACTGAGTCACTCAGGTGCCCCTGATGTGGTGTTTTAAAAGTAGGGGGCGCCTGAGTGAGTCAGTTAAGTGTCTGACTTTGGCTCAGGTCATGAACTCACAGTTTCATGAGTTCAAGCCTTGCATCAGGCTCTGTGCTGACAGCTCAGAGCCTGAACCCTGTTTTAGATTCTGTGTCTCCCTCTCTCTCTGTTGTTCCCCCACTCGCACTCTCTCTCTCTCTGTCTCAAAAATAAATACAGATTAAAAGTTGGTAAGTAATGTACTATGACCCAGCAATTCCACTTCTAATTTATATGCCTTAAAGAAATCTCATAGGTGTATATATTCATAGCAGCATTTTTCATAGTAGCAAATGCATAGGTATAACCTAACTGTCCAATCAGGGTGTGGAAGAAGAAAATACAGTTTCATAGTGAGACTGAACGTCTAATAGTCAACAATTAAAACTACATTTATAAAGATGAATAAATCTCAAAAACAACACACAGTGAAAATAGCAAGTTAAAAAAAGGTGTTTTGACTATGATAGAAAGCTAATCCAAAGATCAACATTTATTTATTTGTTTAACTTATTTATTTTAAATAAAGGCACACTGCCACATGCAGACCTCATTTGGATGTGTCTGGAGTCTTGGAAGCTTGACACTACCCTATGTTCTCCTATCAGTGGACCTCGAGAGCTTGTTTGGAGACTCTAGCTGGGGAGCACAGCTACTAATATACGCTTAACCGAAGAAGGGTCCTCCTCTATCAGGGAAGGTCATCCTCATCAACCAAGTATGCAGCTTCAGGAGGGATGCACATGGAGCAGTGAGGGAGGAAGGGGACACCCACCTAGCCAGCCAGATCAGTCAAATCAACCCTGGCAATCAATGGGTTGACAGATGTCACAGCCAGATCGCCCTCACATCCCAAAGATCAACAATTTGAAAAATATTACCATGGACTCTCAAAACTATAAGAGATCCTCAAAGTCTTATATTCTCTAACTTCCTATCCACTGTAGAAATCTATGCTAACCACAGTGGGTAGCCATTTAGCCATGTGAACACTTCATGGAACACTTCGTGGTTCGTGGGTTTGAGCCCCACATTGGGCTCTCTACTGTCAGCACAGAGCCTGCTTTGGATTCTCTGTTCCCCTCTATCTGCCCCTCCTTTGCTTGTGGTCTCTCTTAAAGAAAAAAAAAAAAAATCTCTCCAAATACACCAATCAATACTTTTTGTATTGACTATACATTCTGTAAGAAGCTCATTGAATGCTATTATTCAGTCTCCATCTCCCCACCCTCACTATCCCAATAAAGAACAAAGATGTAATATAGAAATTTGACCTGGTAGCAGTTAATAAGAAAAACATCTAAAGACTGGAGCTATTTGAATAAAACAAATGTGATATGATTACTAAAAGCTAATGACAGGATTCCAGGACTCTTATTAGTAGAAGTACAACACTCAGGTAGCAGGAACTAAATATTTCCATTATACTTCAAATTGGTCACACCACATCTTGTAGAGTGTCCTCAATTCTGGAACATTTACTGAAGGAAACATCTAGAGGAATATGATAAGAATAATGAAGAGACTGAAATTAGCCTAGAGGAAAGACTAGAGAAACATGCTAGGCAATTTTGAATAGGTAAAATGATGGTCATTAGGCAAAAGGCAAAATAAATATACTGCTTTGTTTTTGTTTCAGCACACATAACTAGAGCCAACATCTGAAAGATTCATGGAGGCAGATTTTAACTGACAATTATGCAAGTGTTTATACTATGAAATATTAGGATTTACTGAAGATATTCAAGCATGGGCTGAATTATTTCTTGTCTGAATTGCTCTAGAGATATCTCTGAACAGAAGAATATGTGAAACAGAAAAACCAGTTAGTTTTCTTGGTCTTTCTGCTCCTTCTTTTCCACTACACAATCACTAATGGGTTTCAAGGCTTAAAATGCTTGGCACATATACTTCATATATACATAATAACTTGGCATCTACTCTTTAAAAAATGTTTATTTATTTTTGTGAAGAGAATGTGAGCAGGGGAAGGGCAGAGAGGGAGGGAGAGAATCCCAAGCAGGCTCCGAGCTGCCAGCCCAAAGCCAGATGCAGGGCTTGATCTCATGACTGTGAAATCACGACCTGAGCTGAAATAAAGAGTTGACACTCAACCGACTGAACCACCCAGGCACCCCAGAATCTAAACTGAAGGTTCACTTTACTTTTTGAACCTGAAGTGAGACCCTGCCCTCAGTCCAGTGAATTGCCCCATAAAAAACCCTCTATTCTTTAGTAATATTAATTCTCTACCAATTATCACCTTCCTCCCTCTTTTTCCTTGCTAAGAATTGAAGGATCTCTTACATCACATGCTTATACTATGACATGAATAACCTGGGTAACTAAGATAGCATTCTAGTTCTGCAAAAATCTACAAAATATGTAAAGTGCCTATATACTGCTACAAGCCCCTAAATAGTACCCTTGTCTCTAATTTTATTACCCTATAATTTTAGCCATTATAGCAGCCAAAACGACCCTTTAAAAACAAACTGGATAGTACCATCAACAATAGCCAAATTATGGAAAGAGCCCAAATGTCCATCAGCTGATGAATGGGTTAAGAAGATGTGGTATATATATATATATATATATATATATATATATATATACACACACACATACACAATGGAATATTACTCAGTGACCAAATGAAATCTTGCCATTTGCAACAATGTGGATGGAACTAGAATGTATTATCCTAAGCAAAATACGTCAGTCAGAGAGATAAATATCCTAAGATTTCACTCATATATGTGGAATTTAAGAAATAAAACAGATGAGCATATGGGAAGAGAAGGAAAAATAAGATAAAAACAGAGAGGGAGGCAAACCATAAGAGACTCTTAAATACACACAAACTGAGGACTGCTGGAGGGGGTATCTGGTGAGGGGATGAACTAAATGGGTGATGGGCATTAAGGAGGACACTTGTTGGGATGAGCACTGCATGTTATTTTTAAGTGATGAATCACTAAACTGTACTCCTGAAACCACTATTACACTATACGTTAACTACTTGGATTTAAATAAAATTAAATGAATAAAATAATAAAAAAATAAAATAAAAAACTGAATCAGTCCGTCCTACTTCGATAAGCAGTAACAACAGCTAACATTTATAGAGTGCTTATGATGTGCCAGACACTATTTTAAGCACTTTAAATATATTGTCATCCAATCCTCACAAAAGAATGAGGCAGGTACCATCATTAACCCCATTTACAGCTGAAAAAACTGTACCCCATTAAGTAATTTACATATAATAAGTGATCTGCCCAAGTTTGTATAGTAAGTAAACAGCATTGGATTGGAGCCTTGGAATCTTGGCTCCAAAGTTTCTCTCTTAACTACTGTGGTATACTTCTCCTACTCCTCAATTCCTTCCCAAAAGTATTTATTTATTTGTTTATTTTTATGTTTATTTATTTTTGAGCGAGAGAGAGTGCGAGCTGGGGAGGGGCAGAGAGAGATGCAGACACAGAATCCAAAGCAGGCTCCAGGCTCTGAGCTGTCAGCACAGAGCCCAATGTGGGGCTCGAACTTACAAACTGCTTAGATCATGACCTGAGCTGAAGTGAGATGCTTAACCAAATGAGCCACTCAGTCGCCCCAAAAGTTTATTTATTTATTTTGAGAGACAGCACGAGTGAGACAGGAGCAAAGAGAAAGAATCCCAGGCAGACTCCACGCTGTCGGTGCAGAGCCCAATGCCTCAGGGCTCAATCCCATGAACCACAAGATCATGACTTGAGCTGAAACCAAGAGTCAGTCAGATGCTTAACCAACTGAGCCACCCAGGTACCCTTTTCTCAAAAGTATTTAAAATGAAGTTTCTTATCATGGTCTAGCCATAAAGCCTTGTGGGGTTTAGTTCCTGCCTACCACCCATAATGTCTTCACCAAACTTACCTTACTTAGCCTGCAGAGCCCTTCTTAATTGGGTAAATATCCTCATCTCCACTTTCATTTTACATCTCTACCTCCTCTCTCTCACACTGGTTTCATTCATGTTCCTTAAAGACATCAAGCCCTTTCTTTCCTGCATTAGGATTCTGTGCTTGCAAATGACAATTTCCAACTCAGGTTAAATTAGGCCCAAAAGGCAACTCAGAAGAAAACCCAAGTAGTTCACACAACAGACAAGAAGCTGGAGAACCAAGCATGGATACAGGTCAGTTTCAAGCCTTAGGCAGGAAAACCCTACCATATCAATGGGCACTGCCGAAAGAAGTCAGTATTCCTAAGATGAATTCATTCCAACCAGTTTCTTTGTTGTTAATTTTTGTCCTTACTAGAGTCACAATTCAAAATCCTAGAATAGAGAATCTGACTGATTTAACTGAGCTGACCTATGTTTTACAAAAGGACCCTGAACAGGAACGTCTAAATTAAGACTGCACATATTAGGGGAGACATAATTCCCAAAATTTCAGTATGTTATTTAGTAGGAAAAGAGAATACATGCTGGACAACTCACCCATCCACTGCCCCAAATCAAATACCTACTGCCTAATGGCTTTGTGGGAATGTTTTGACTATTATTTTCCTCGCCCCCTTCTCCTCCTTCAGGTCTTAACTCAAGTGATAAATACTTTTTTAAAGAATGTTCCTTGATCATCCTCTTTAATGTAGCCTTCCACTGTTACCCACTAATCCTCCTACCAATTACAGGTATATCACCTTGTTTAATTCCTTTATGACACTTTTTAGAACAATTTTCCCATTTGTTCATTTGTTGTCTATTTCCTCCACTAGATTATAGGTTCCATGAATGCTCAGCCTATCTGCATTTGATCACCAAAGACGAATTAAGAGATAGTAATATGAAAGGTAGAATGATCTTTTGAAAATGCAAATCAGATGGTGTTACTCTTTACCTTAGTATCATTCAATGTTTCCCAGTACACTCAGACTAGAATGCAAATATCTGCCATGATATGGCCCATGTCTGCCTCATTAACTCCAGTCTCTTGATAATTCCTAGAACATGTCAAGTTCTTTCCCAATTCAGGATCCAGGCCTGAAATATTCTTTAACAGACTCTTCACAAGAATAGCTCCTTCTCAGCCATCAAATCTCAGCTAAAATAACACCTCCTAAAAGGAGCATTTCTATTACACTATATAAAAGTTTTTCCATTCTAAATTATTTTTTATTACAGAACCCCATTTCTTTTCCTCACAGTATTTCCTAATCCATACTTATTTCATTTACAAGCTTATTTCTTTATTGCCTATCTCCTCAACTACATAGTCTTGTTCCGTGAAAACAAACAGAATATATCTACCAGTAAAATCTCTCCAAAGCCTAATTCAGTGCCTGGCACTAAGTCAGTACTCAAGTTTCTGTTAGAGGAAAGAAGGAAAAAATCAGTGTTTCCTAAAAGAAATCTGCTGTACAAGAAAATTTAACTGGCACATCCCAGGTAAGATATTTCTGTAGCTATAATCCTCTAGCCTTTCTTCCAAAACCAGGTAGACTAGAAAAGAAGTATTTTTATTTTGTAATGAACAATTATTTTGCTAGCTAAAAAGAAAAGAACCTTAAAGGCTCTTAAGAGAAATATGAAAGGCTGAAGGAAGCACATTTAAAAACAGTTTTAAGGGTAACACCAAGCCCAGACATACATATACTTCCCTAAGTATAGGTAGGAATCAGCAAAACATTAAACGTGACTCCTAATTAAGAAGCAATTGGCACTGAAATCCGTATTTTAACCTTCCCCTGGATTGAGTGTTAAAGCATTTACTATTAAAACAGCATATTTCTACCCCCATTATCTGTTAAATGAAGGTTTAGTTCTTAGTTTCCTCTTTTATGTTACCACCGTTCACTGTAGAAAATGTAATAGGATTTCACTAAGTAAGTCCTACTTACCAAGCGCTCTTGCTACTGCCAGAAAAGGAATCTGGTCAATAACTGTACTCCTTCTAACAGGTCCATTGTGAGTGAGCCGAGGTCGTTTCCAAACTACACGATTCACCCCAGACTTGTTCATCACACTGAAAAAAGAGTTCATAAAAATACTCTAAATGAATAAAATATAACAAAGTAGATCAATGTGTCAAATACCTAATATAATCAATTATCACAAAATAATGACTTATCTATTTCAGACACAAAGATGCATAAGCCAAGATTCCTGTTCAAAGAGCAAAGACAAAATAGGGTAGATTAACATGGGGAATTTGGAGATTACTAAGGTAGGTTAGACAGAACAGAGTGGAAGTAATGAGAAGAAAAATGAGTAGATAACTTGTCAGAGAAAAAAGCAAGGTAATGTGATAACTAAGAAAACTGAGGAGAGGAAGAGGCTATAAATAAACAGTGATAAAAAAATTAAAAGGGGAAGGTTATGTAGTTTTTGAAACTTGTACTGAAAACAGTACAAATTCAGTTTTAATATTCTTAATTTGAGGCATAGGATATACCTAAATAGAAACAACTATGTATTACAGAAATATTTCTGTAATTAGAAGTATGAGAGTAGACTTTGCAAGCAGATCAGCTGTAGAGGTATAGATGTGGGAGTTACAGAATAAGGAAACTCTTAAAAAGGAATGTGGCATAGGAGCAACAGAAATCTGTAATTAGTATATGGAGAAGTTAGTACATGTTAGGGTACCTAAAACATGAAAATACAGTCAATCTTTGAGCAAAAAAAGTAATAACACAATAGAGATGGTCTCTCTGCAGTTACCTGGTATGACTGAAATGGTAAACTGACTCTTAATCATAACCTGCCTGGATTAAAAAAAATCTACACAAGAAAAATGTTCCTCTGGAAGGCTAGAAAAGTTGGGGAGAAAAACACAAAGAGAATTTTCAAGAAACTATATTAGCCTAATTGATATTAAGTCCACCTGACAGATACATGCAGAAGACAGAGGGTGATTCCCAAGACTCTGAGACAGATGACACTAAGATAATATAATTAAGTCTTCTCACTTAGAACTCCCGTGCATCCAGACACCCTTTGATTATAATCTGAAATTTCATTTCATCAACAGCAGGCCAACTGACAATAATAACATGAGGTTTTCTTGTCAGTTATTTTTCTCATGATTAATGAGTACTAAGACATCTTGATGAATACATGAGTCCCTTATCAGTTGATTATGTTGACCTTGAGTAGCATGACTCTATCCTCCTAAACTTGATGAACACCAAAATAAAACTGGCTTTAAGATTTAGAAAGCTGTGGGGTGCCTGGGTGGCTCAGTCGGTTAAGCATCCAGCTTCGGCTCAGGTCTTGACCTCACCGTTTGTGGGTTCGAGCCCTGTGTCGGGCTCTGTGCTAACAGCTCAGAGCCTGGAGCCTGCTTCTGATTCTGTGTCTTCCTCTCTCTCTGCCCCTCCCCTGCTCATGTTCTGTCTCTGTCTCTCAAAAAAAAAAAAAAAAAGATTTAGAAAGCTGAAGACAGGACAACTAATGGCAACCACCCTCAAAGGAATGTCACTATAAAATGCCATATACCTCAGCAGCTGCCAGCTAGTTAAGCCCCAACTACGGCTTTTCTATCTCTACTCTAACTTCAAAAGAATGAAGATACTAGAGAAAAAAAAGATAACAAATGGAATAAAAGTCCTAAGAGAAGAAAAATAAAGGCATAAGCCATATAAATGAGAAAAGGCCACTCTTCCTCTGAGCCAAGAAAAACATGAATATGGCAGAACAGCCTCAACCTTTCTGAAGTAGAAAACAAACTTATCTGATAAGGGCATGTCAGGGGACTTGAGCAGCTGTCTCACGAAACTTTCTGTAACGATGGAAATGTTCACTCTGCTGCTCTCCATGGCTACTGAGCACTGTAACTGTGGCTAGTGCTAAATGAGGAACTGAATTTTTAATTTTATTTGATTTTAATTCTATTTAAATTTAAACAGCTATATGTGGCTAGTGGAAACTATATATAGGATAGCACAAAGGAGGAATGAAGCAAGTACAGAATGATCACAAAACGCTGTCAATGATAACACAGAAGAGAAAATTAAGAGAGTTGTTTATTTACTATCCCTTTGAGAACCCATTTAGTTTAATTCACAGTCCTCAAAGCAACATTATTCTAGGTCATAGTCTCAAGAGTGAGACTATCAAAGGTGGCCATTTTGTTATTCTATGCTTTCTTCAATGCTGATCCTCAAAAAACAAACAGGAGAGTAAAGATTAAATCTACCATTCACAAGAAGAAACACCATCATTCTGTCTTCATACCACCTAAGTCCTATTCTTTCCTAAACCTGCTCCCTAAAATGTAAGTTTTAATACATACTTAGGTAATTACAGTAGCTACCCAAATTGTTTCCATTATAAATCTAAGTAGGAGCTCTCTTGACACTTAATAGTCAAAGATATTATGGTCTCTGTGTTTCTGAGGAACAAAAAACAAAACAAAAAACAAAAGCAGACTGCTTTTATTGTACTCCCTGCTGTTGTCCTGTATGATTAAAAGGCATACACAAAAGGAACAGCCTGATATGCAGAGAGCTGACTTAGCAGCAACAGAAGGCTGGAAAAACATAGCACTGGCCAGTTGCCTAGGGTGAGACAGAGGGAAAGGAGGAAATAACTTCTAATAAAACAGCTCAATTTGTGCAAAAAGACACCTGCTCCCAAATGGCAAAGAACATCTGTCCAACTATCCAGATGGTATTTTAAGTGATAAGACAAAAAACAAACTCTAAAAAAAGTTATTAAAAAAAAAAATCAAAGAAAATCTAATTTAACAATTCATATAAAAAATAAAGAATCATCAAGAAAATATTTTTAAAAGATTAATGAAAAGGGATCAGGCCTACCAATATTAAAAATTGCAACAAAGCCTCAATTTAAAAAAAGCATGCTATTGGTACACATATAATATAAAAAAAGCTCAGAAAAAGACCCAAGGATATACAGGAATTCAGTTTATAATTGCAAAGCCCACTTTGCATGACTACCAGTAGTGGTCTCAGATACAGACTGACTTTCAAACTCATAGGATCACATAAATGACAGCATGAAACCAGGCTCATTTAACTTTGTAGGATACAGAACAGGAAGCACAGTATGCCAGCATGGCAGCTTCAGTCATGTTGTCTCCAGAAATGATCCTTAACAGAAATCCAAGAGTCATTTTCTAGCCCCCATAAATGAGCTTCATATGCCACAGGAATCAGTGTCTTTTAATAGCCCATCCCTGCACAAGTCAAACTGCATGATATAGGGCTGCTAATAAGGTCTGTGCTTTCCAACAGAAATTTATAGTACACTCAAAATCTTCTCTAAACAGATATAGTTCCAATTCAAGGATCAGTATACCATAAGCAATGTTACCTTATAACAGAGCTAACACTCTGTTATTTATCTTAACCAGAGAAACAGTGCTAGAAGAGAGTAAACTCAAGGTCATCTTCCCATTAAAGAGGGGTTTTATGCCTGGTAAAGACTTCTAATCAGTAAGAAAAAGATATATAATTGTTCAAGTAGCTACTAATGGCCATAAAGAAAAAAAATTACTTGTACCCTACTACACATCTCAGATTTTAAAATTCCAGGGAGACTGAAGGTCTCTCCATACAAGTACTAGAAAAGTGATTCCCAGATCTTTTCAGGGGGTCTGCCAGGTCAAAATTATTTTCGTAAGACCATGTGTATACAGTGGAATTTTTGAAAGGCTACATGTCTTGATATGATATATGATAAAACGTGTCAATATTTGGATATGTGTAACTCAATAAACCAGTATTTTACAAATGACCAATGCCTATGTTACAAAATCACACATGGGCACTATATACTATACCATTCCAACTATATGATCTTCTAGAAAAAGCAAAACCATGGAGACAATAAAGAAACCACTGGTTGCCAGTAACAAAGGAGGTAGGGAGGATAAATTGGCAAAGCACACAGAATCTTTAGACAGTGAAACTATTCTTATGATACTGTAATGGTAGATACGTGTTACTGTATGTCTGTCAAAATTCTAGAACATCCCTAAGGTAAACTGCGGACTTGGGGTAATAATGATATGTCAATGTAGGGTTATCAATTGTAACAAATATACCACTCTGGTGTAGGAGTGAAGTTTGTGTGTATAGGAGGAGGCAGGGAGTATACAGGCATTCTCAGTACCTTCCACTCCATTTGGCCATGAACCTAAAACTGTTCTAAAACATAAAGTCTATTAATAAAAAAAAAAAATCCTATGTGGATTAAAAAAAAAGCCATTTAAGCAATAGCTCTCAATTGATATACCTATGGATCTTAATGTGAGTGTATAAAAAGGTCATTAATATATACTATTATTAACCTTTAAGAAACTACCTCTTTTTGAGTTCTGGAATAACATCAAAGATGACTATCTCCAATACATGGAAAAGTTTTTAAAATATTCCTCCTTGGGGCACCTGGGTGGGCTCAGTCAATTATAGTCACAATCTTGCAGTCTGTGGGTTTGAGCCTCGCATTGGGCTCTGTACTGACAGCTCAGAGCCTGGAGCCTGCTTCCATTTCACCCTCTCTCTCTCTCTCTGCCCCTCCCCCGCTCACATGCTGCTCTCTCTCAAAAATAAACATTAAAAAAATAAATACATAAATGAATGAATGAAACAAAATACTCCTCCTTTTTCCAATTATGTATCTATGAAAGACCACATTTTACTTCTGATACTGCAACTAAAACATCTTACAACAGATTGAAGGCAGAAGCAGATATGAGAATCTAGCTACCACTATTAAGCCAGACATTAAAGAGACTTTCAAAAGTGTAAAACAATGCCAATCCTCTCACTAAATACACGTGTTGAGAAATAGCTATTTTTCATAAAGATGTTATTTATATTAACACAATGGGTTTAGTATTATTTTTTAATGAATTAAGAAATATTTGAAAATGTCTCCATTTTTAGTTTCTAATACGGTAAAATCATTATATATAATCCATATAAACAAAAAGCTCTTTGAGGTCCACAATTTTTAAGAGTATAAAGGGTTCCTGGGGCGCCTGGGTGGCTCAGTAAGTTAAATGTCAACTCTTGATTTTGGCTCAGGTAATGATCTCATGGTTTCTGGGAAGCATGTTGTGCTCTGTGCTGACAGTGCAGAGCCTGTTTGGGATTCTCTCTCTCTGCCCCTCTTCCAATCACATGCGCTCTCTCTCGATCCCTCTCAAAATAAATAAGTAACCATTTTAAATTAATTAATTAATGATTTAAAAATTTAAAAATACTCCTCTTTGGCCCAGCAATTCCATCTAGGAAATAATCCTACAAATATATTTGTATGCACAAAAAGATGCGTGCACAAGATTTTTCATTTTACAGTAGTGTTTGTAATATCAACAACAACAAAAAAATAGAAACAAATACTCTTCAACAGGAGACTAGTTAAATAAATGATGGTACATCCATACATGGTACAGCTTCATATTGGATTGTGCATGAATAGCTATCAAAGAATACACAGTAATACTGGTTTCTTGAGAGGGAGAGGAAATGGGTGGCCTGTGGGACAGTAGTAGTTGAGAGACCTTCTAAAGTACATCATTTTATGCTACCTAAATTTTAACCAAATGAATGCTCCCATTAAAAATTATACATATTTAGATATATGTAAATCATCATACAGAAAATTATTAACATTTGGTGTATTCCTATACTACTCCTTTTCTCTGCATAGTTGAGATCACACTACAAATATAACTTATATCCTGCTTATTTTGTGACTAGTAAGCATTATCCTTTATTACTAAAAATTCTTCATACATATGAGAGTTCATTATACTACTCTCTCTACCTTTACCTATGTTTGAAAATTTTCTTAACACCATGATTTTTAAAAATTTACTATAAACATTATTTTTAATAGCTATATCATATTCAATGTTATAAATACGTATGATAATTTACTTAACAATTCTTCAATTGTTGGGCCTTCAAGTTATTTCCAGGCTTCAACAGCCATTAAACATCACTGCAATCAATAACTCTCTTTAGATATTCTGGTCCACATTTCAGATTTCTTTACAATACATTCCCAAAATTACAGAATCTATAAACATTTTTAAGTTAGTGATGTGTATTATATTCTATACAGGTCATACCAATTTATAATCCTACCAACAGGATTCCCATTTCACACTATAAAATATTGAGAAGTATCTGTTTTTTTTTTTAACTTTGGTAACCCAATAGCAAGAAATAGTTTCACTTCAGCAATTTTTTCAAATATTTACTCGCTTTTGCATTTTCGTTGCTGTTGTTCAAAAGTCCTCTCCTTCATTCACCCATCTGGGTGTGGCAGTGTTTTAGTGTTTTTCTTACTGATTTTTGAACCCCTTATAGTTTAAAGATATTAATTCTTTTCCCAGTTTATTAATACTCTGGAAAAAACTATTTTGATCTAATAGAAGGAAGAAAAAGGAGGCAAGAAATAATATGGTAAGACTTTAGTTAGAACAAGTATTTAGAAAATACTGGATTCTATTTAACTTGCCTCATACCCTCAATTTTTAAAAATTAGTATTGGAATAATTTTTAAATGTTCTCATGTTATTCATTCCTCTGGTTTTTAGAATAATCTTGCATTTTAGTGTGCATTATAAAATATGCTAAAGCCACTTTCAGTTCATAGTTTACAAACTACACATTGAAACAATAACTTGAAACAGACAAAATAAAATAATCAGAAGAAAGGTTTGCAGCAGCACATCTGACTTAAAAATCAAAGAGCTAGGGGCGCCTGGGTGGCGCCTGGGTGGCTCAGTCGGTTAAGCGTCCGGCTTCGGCTCAGGTCATGATCTCACAGTCCGTGAGTTCGAGCCCCGCGTCGGGCTCTGTGCTGACAGCGCAGAGCCTGGAGCCTGCTTCAGATTCTGTGTCTCCCTCTCTCTCTGCCCCTCCCCTGCTCATGCTCTGCCTCTCTCTGTCTCAAAAATAAATAAAAACATTAAAAAACATTTTTTAAATAAAAAAATAAAACAAAGAGCTGAAGGTTAACTGTAACAAAATTCTATTCTCAAAGCCAGATTCAAACTGTTCTACTCCAGAATCCTAAGGGCTGTTCTGTTCAGATTCTGAAAGTCATGCTGATCAGTATTTATGTAAAAGGTGATCAGTAAATCCTTGTATGTGTTACTTGACTCCCATTAAAATAGGATTTCCCTCTGGAGCCATTAGAAAAAAAAAAAAAAGTCAATTCAAAACAATGAGGTAAGTATGAACACAGATGGGTACTTTATTAGGCAAACTAAAAACATGTAATACTGAGAAAATAACTTCAAAAGTGAGTAAAGGTCAATCTGGTTAGTAAAGCAGAAAAGGACTAAATAGAACCAAGAGAGGAAAGACAAAACAGCACAATGATTACCTCCCACCAAGTCCTTCGATTCGTTCTCTTTCCTTGGGAAGTTCTGGCTTATGGTCCTGTGTCACCTCCACAGCTCTGACAAAATCATCCTTCGGGTCATCCTGAATTCCAAGAACCACCCCTGAGTCACCCACGTGAGCTACATACATCTTCATGCCCCGTATGATGACCACACTGGCAGTTGTCCCTGATGTGCTGGGAAGACCTGTCATAGTCTTTGGCCATTCTGCTGTAATAAGAAATAAAATATTTTACTCTTCCAGATATAAACATTAGTATTGTATCAGAATAAAAATGGCAACATGTGCTGAATCAGACTTGATTTAGAAAAAAAAAAAAGACTTGAATTAGCATAGAATAAAATTTAAGAATATTTTTAAAGCTATTCAAAAAACTTGTGTTAATTCCTTCATCAATATATTAATGAATTTTATAAATAATATAATTATATTATAACCATCAAACCAACACTAGGAAAAAAATATTACAGGATAGGGGCAGCTGGGTGGCTCAGTTGATTGAGAGTCTGACTCTGGCTCCAGTCATGATCTCCCTATTCGTGAGTTCAAGCACCATATTGGGCTGCTGTCAGCCTGTCAACACAGGGCCCACTTTGGATCCTCTGTCTCCCCTCTCCCAACCCCACCCCACTTGCACTCTCTCAAAAATAAATAAATATTTTTTTAAAAATATATTATAGGATAAAGTAACTAGTTCCAAATGTCTTAGTCCTAACTACATTTAGCAGCAAGGATGTCCTCAGAGTTTTGATACCTCTATAGCCAGTAGCTTAGCATCTATTTATTAATTTCCCTTTGAAAAGATTTCCATAAAAAAGCTACTTGAGTTGTTTTTGAAGTAGCTGTTTTGAATATTCGTAATCTAACAAATAACATTTTTATTGAGCACTTATTGTATACCAGGTTCTGTGCTAAGAGCTTTACATGTATAATCTAAAATAACCACTTGCAAAAACAAAAACAAAAAAACAGCAAAATAACACTTGCATGGGGCGCCTGGGTGGCTCAGTATGCTAAGCATCCAACTTCAGCTCAGGTCATGATCTCATGGTTTGTGGGTTAGAGCCCCATGCTGACAGCTCAGAGCCTGGAGCCTACCTCAGATTCTGTGTCTCCTTCTCTCTACCCCTCCCCCGCTCACACTCTGTCTGTCTCTCTCAAAAATAAACATTTAAAAAAATTTTTTTAATTAAAATAATACTTGCAGCAAACCTCCGAGACAGGTAAAATTATTCCCATTATTTTTATTTTGCAAATAGGGAAATCAATAGGTTGAAATAGTTCAGAAAGTTGCTCAATATCAAGTGGCAGAGACCCAATATATTTAACTCCAAAATCTTAAATGTCTAGTTCATTGTTATTGAAAAACTCTAAATATTCTGGGGGCACCTGGGTGGCTCAGTCAATTAAGGGTCTGACTCTTGATTTCAGCTCAGGTCATGCATGATCTCAGGGTTCGTGAGCTTGAAGCTCAAAGCCTGCCTGGGATTCGCTCTCTGCCCCTCCCCCACTTGTGGGCGCGCTCTGGCTCTCTCAAATAAACTTTTAAAAAACTTGAAATATTCTGTAATATTAAATAAACTACAATTTATGGTTCAAGATAGCCAACTGAATCCAAACACTGGCACATTCTCCTCACCAAAATCCCACTGAAAGGACAGAATATAAGTATTAGAAAAAGTCCATAGCAGTCATGAACACAGAGAAGGGGCATAAGCAAATCTGAGGAATCCCCAGAATTTTAAAGAAATGGAATTACATTAAAGGAAAAATCAGAATGCAAAACTTGTAATCCAACATAAGCAAAAACCACAGTCAGTAAAGAAAGCAATACATCAGTTTTCCCTGTTAAAAGAGTCCCAGAAAAGCTCAAACTCACAGACAGTGACAGCAGCTGTGTCAGGAATAGATAGCAGAAGTTTGGCAGATATAGTTAAAACTTCAGGAGCTAGGTCAGTGCCTAAACTTCGGCACAATAAAAGGTGAAACATTTTAGTTCTTAAGCTGCCAGTAATTATAATACCTTTCTTTTAAGGGAAGTGATGCATCTGTTGATAGAGACAACAGGGGCTCAAAGGGGATGAGGGATAAGAAATAGGGTCTAAAAAACTGGATGGGGTGCTACACACCTTTCATAGCCACAAGGTTTCTCTAGTGTATTCAGGTTAACTAGAGTTCTTTTCTTTAAAAAAAAAAAACAAAAAACATTTATTTACTTTTGAGAGACAGAGCATGAGCAGGGGTGGAATGGAGAGAGAGGAAGACACCGAATCCAGGCTCCAGGCTCTGAGCTGTCAGCAAAGAGCCCGATGCGGGGCTTGAACTCATGGACCGTGAGATCATGACCTGAGCTGAAATCAAGTCGGATGCTTACGCACTGAGCCACTCAGGCGCCCCTACCTAGAGTTCTTTTCTTTACAATATTACATACGCTAAAAAGATATTTCTTGAATCCTACAGTGCATCTCCTCATCTCATCCAGCAGATGGAATCCACCCCACAGAATGTCCTGTCACTCACAGCAGAGGGCTGCTTGCAACATATGAAATAATGGCCCTCACAACTGCTGAGGGAAACCAGAACAGCTACCAATACTGATGAAGCTAGAAATTCACACAATGTAAAACCACTGCAACAGTACTAGACACACAGTAAATGCTCAATAAATGTTAGTTTTTGTTATGACCATTATTTAAGAAAAGCAAAGAGCCTGAGAGGCATCAAGAGGAGTATACAAACAAAAAAGGCCCCCCCCCTCCAAAAAATCTGTGGAAAAATCCTAAGAATCTATAGATTATTGGCACTGATAAGGTTCAGTACGGTTATATATTGTTATATAAAATATCAATGCTATTTCTGTAAACCAGCAACAAAAAATTACAGTGTTACAAATGTTGGGGTGCCCAATGGCTCAGCTGGTTGAGCATCTATCTGACTCCTGATTTTGGCTCAGGTCATGATCCCAGGGTTGTGGGATTGAGCCCTATATCCAGCTCTGTGCTGAGCATGGAGACTGCTTAGGATTCTGTCTCTCCATCTGCCCCTTTCCGCTGCTCAGGGGCACACGTTTTCTCTCTCTCTCTCTCTTACTTTTAAAAAAATTACAAAATGTAACTTTTAAAATACCACTCACAATTAACAGCAAAAGGTATATATCTGGGAACATGGCTAACAAATCTCTAACAAGACTTTTATGGAAAAGTTGTAAACCAAAGTATGGTTTACAAGAGAATGGTAAGCACAGAAACGGACCCATGCATAAACACTTGATACACGAACAGTAAAGATAGCATCCAGTACATGAAATTGCAACAAGATTTAAAACAAAACAAAAAACAAAAAACAGGTGTCTGGGTGGCCGACCACACAGAGCTTGCTTGAGATTCTCTCTCTCCTTCTCTCTCTGCCCCTGCCCTGCTCTCTCTCTAAATAACCCCAAAACTACCAAACATTTTGGGTCCCTGATGCCAAGCACAAAAAGTCAATTCCAAGTACATCAAATGACTTAATATGAAAGTAAAGCTTAAGCTGCTTAGAAAATATTTAGGAAGGTACATTCATGACCTCAAGATAGGGAAGGATTTCCTAAGGACAAAAGATGGGCTAGCCATATAAAGAAAATGCGAAATTGTACTACCATCAAAATTAAGAATTCTTGTCAGGAGATCCCATGAGTAGAGCGAAAAGATACCTCAAAAAATGGAGTTTGTAATATATATACATTCCACAGGAATGGTATCCAGAATATATAAAATGCTCCTATAAAACAAATCAATAAGACAGACTGTGCAATAAAAAATGGACAAAAGGCTTGAACAGGCCTTTTGCATAAAAGGAAATCCAAACAGACAAAAACCATGCAAAGGTATTCAGCTTCTTTAATCAACAGGGAAATATAAAATAAAAACCACAATGAGATTCCACTACACAATTACCAGATCACATAAACAAAGTCTGACAATAGTAACTGTGATTAGGAATATGGAGCAACATGTTCTATCAACTACTGGTGGGAGTATAAACTGATATAACCACTTGGGAAAACATCTAGGCATTATCAAAAATAAATATACGTATACACTTTGACTACTCACTATCCCTAGACATATACCATAAATCAATGTGTGTATGTGCATATATATATATACACACACATATACATACACACAATACATATGAATGTTCAGAGATGCATCATTCATGTGGGCTGAAAAGGAGGAACAACCCAAATGTCCTTCAATGTGACAAAAGACTATAATAGACTACACTACATATAACATGTAAGAATCTCACAAGAAGCATGAGATAAAAGCAAACCGCATGATTTTCTTCAAAAGAAAACGATCATGTTTTAAAATAAGTAGTAAAACTATTGAGAAAAATAAGTAAATCAGGGCAGCTGGCTCAGTCAGTGGAGCATTCAACTCTTGATCTTGGGGTTGTGGGTCTAAGCCCAACGTTGGGTGAAGAGATTACTTAAAAATAAAATCTTTAAGGAAGATGTATCTGGGTGGCTCAGTCGGTTAAGCATCTAACTCTTGATTTCGGCTCAGGTCATGATTTTGTGGTCATGGAATCAGGCCCCACGTCAGACTCAGTGTAGGGCACAGAGCCTGCTTGGGATTCATTCTCTCTCTCTCTCTCTCTCTCTCCCTCTCCCTCTCCCTCTCCCTCTCCCCCTCCCTCCCTCCCTCCCTCCTTCCCTCCCTCCCTCCCTCTCTGTTCTTTCTCCACTTGTGCTTGCTCTCTCAAAAAAACTTTCTTTTAAAAAGGAAAAAAGAAAGAAAAATAAGTAAATTGCTATAGAACTATCACCACAAAAGTCAGGACAGTGGTTACCCCTTGAGAAGATAAGAATATGAGATCAGAAAAGACATATGTGGCTTCTGTTGTACAGGCAATGTTCTCTTACTTAACTTTTAAAGCTCATTTTGTAACTACTCACTGAAGTGTACATTTACGTTTCGTGACATTTTTATATGTATGCTATATTTCACATTTTGTTTAAAGTTAAAAAACAAAAACAAAAACAAAAAAGCAGGAAGCAAGCATCAATTTTGCATGCATAGATCACAGCAGACAGCTCCCTAGCCCATCTACTTTCCCAGTTTGGTCACAGGTATTACTCCTAGAAGCTCAACCTACAGTATGTTGAATGTTTCTTTCAATTATTTTGTGGGTTAACTACAGCTCCCGCTTAAAATTTTCCTTTTCTTTTTTAACTTTCATTTATTTATTTTTGAGAGAGATGGAGAGAGATGAAAGAGAGAGAGAGAGAGAACAAGTGAAGGAGAGGCAGAGAGAGAGGGAGACAGAATCCAAAGCAGGCTCCAGGCTCTGAGCTGTCAGCACAGAGCCCAATACAGGTCTGGAATTCACGAACTGCGAGATCATGACCTGAGCCAAAGTCGGACACTCAACCAACTGATCCACCCAGTCGCCCCCATAAAACCTTTTCTTTTCAAATAAGCTAAAACAGATTTTTTTTTAAAGTTCTTAGCTGCAAAAAACAATTATCACAGTAAGTATGAATGAGAGAACTCCCAGAAAGGTTCTTAAGCACATTCAGAAAGCAAAATTTACCTAAAATTTACCAGCTGTTTGCAAAAAGCACCTAAACAAGATGGAAAAGAAGAAAAAGAACTTTAAAGAAAAAGAATATTCAAAATTATAATATTAACATTATTTAAATCACATTTTTTGGTCAAAAACACTAATATGTACAAAGTGATATTCTGCAATGATCTAAAAATACTGAACATGCTCTCATCATTTGAAAGTCACCTTTTATCATATGCTACATTTTGCCTCAGACCTATTTCTAGACTCATCCTACTAATCTATTTATGGTTCTTTTCAATAATTAGGAATTTAAGTATTCCCCAATTCTTCTTCTATTTTTAACAATCTTAAGATTTCCATGGGGCGCCTGGGTGGCTCAGTTGGTTGAGTGTCTGACTTCGGCTCAGGTCATGATCCCACAGTCCATGAATTCAAGCCCTGTGTCGGGCTCTGCGCTGACAGCTCAGGGCCTGGAGCCTGCTTCGGATTCTGTGTCTTTCTCTCTCCCTCTGTCCCTACCCTGCTCATGCTCTGTCTCTCTCTGTCTCAAAAATAAATAAAAACATTAAAAAAAAAATTCCAAAAAACTTTAGAAGTTGGAAATTTAAAATAACAAACCCTGCTGAGGTCTGATTAAAACTGCAATAAATTTATATACTAAGGAATCAATATCCTTATAATTAGTGTTCCTTGTTTTCTACTTTACATTTTATTTTAATCTTTTAGTTTTTAAAAAATGACTTAACAGGGCACCTGGCTGGCTCAGTCGGTTAAGCATCCGACTTCAGCTCAGGTCACAATCTCACAGTTCGTGAGTTCAAGCCCTGCGCTGGGCTCTGTGCTGACAGCTCAGAGCCTGGAGCCTGCTTGGGATTCTGTGTCTCCCTCTCTCTCTGCCCCTCCCCTGGCTCACTCTCTCTCTCTCTCTCTCTGTCTGTCAAAAATAAACATTAAAAAACATTTTTTTTCAATGACTTAAAAAAGGGGCACCTGGGTGGCTCAGTCGATTAAGCGTCTAATTGTTGGTTTTTGCTCTGGTCATGATCTCATGGTTCATGAGTTTGAGCCCCACAACAGGCCCTGCACTAGAAGCACAGAGCCTGCTTGGGATCCTCTCTCTTCTCTTTCTCTCTAAATAAACTTTTTTAAAAAATGTATTCAAAAACTGATTTAAAAATAAATGACTTAAAACTAGGAGCATATTAAAAAGACAGTATCATAGGGCGCCTGGGTGGCTCAGTCAGTTAAGCATCCAACTTTGGCTCAGGTTATCATCTCACGGTCTGTGAGTTGGAGCCCTGTGTCGGGTTCTATGCTAACAGCTCAGAGCCTGGAGCCTGCGATTCTGTATCTCCCTGTCTCTCTGCTCCTCCTCCATCCACGCTGTCTGTCTCTCTCTCTCTCTCTCTCTCAAAAATAAATAAACATTTTTAAAAATTCAAGAAAAAAAAGGAATTAGGTAAACACTAAAATCTATTTTTTAATATTTTTTTAATGTTTATTTATTGAGAGAGAGAGACAGGGCATGAGCATGGGAGGGGCAGAGAGACAGAATCTAAAGCAGGGGGCTCAAACGTGGGGCTCAAACTCATGAACTGTGAGATCACAACCTGAGCTGAAGTTGGACACTCAACCAACTGAGCCACTCAAGCGTTCCAACACTAAAATCTTTTAAACACATTTTATTGACCCTTCTCTTGAGGCAAGAATATTAGTCAAAGAAGCCGCAACTAAAATGGGTTCCTTGATCTGTGTAGGGATTAGAGAACCATGAGGTTACAGAGATCAGATAGGAGTAGTTAGATAGGAGTAGTTAACGCAAAGCAAAGTTGGTAGGGTTACCTTACCTAACTGACAACAGGGCAGAGGGAAAAAAATGCATCTCCAGAATGGTCACTCACAAGGCCTTATTTGATTCAAAGAATCAAAAACAAAACAAAACAAGAAACAAAACAAAAACCAAAAACTTTTCCTAGTTTAATTAAAGAAATCGTTAACCTTCTTCAAAATGGTATATGGCCATTTACATGTACTTGTACACCAAGGAAAGAGAAATACCCACATCATTGAGTAACTAATGAATGATGGCTCTAAGATAATAATTCTGGAGCTACAGAACACAACCACAGTCCACTGGTCATGGGCTAAGGCTCATGGAGACCAAGTACTAAATAGCACTTTGAATCCAGTCCACCTCAGGCTCAGTGGAACCCCAAGCCTATGCCACACCTAGTTTAGTCCCCAAATAATTGCAGCAACTAATAGCTTCTCCTCATAGCTCTTAATTGACGAGTCAGGAAGCCTATTATACTTGAAGAGGCCAAGTGTTAAGATTTTAGAGCACCCCAACAATGATACTCTCCTCCAAAATAGTAAATGAAAAGCATTATCTCATCTCTCAAAGAATCACAAAGATTGGTTGGCACCATTAAAACATGAAAGCAGGGGTAGGGATCCAACATATTTAATTCTATAGTTTGACCACTGCAAAAGTTCTGACAGTTCTTAGAAAACGACAGTGGATTACATTCAGTGGTGATCCTAAATGCAACTGCTGTTTCTGATTTATCCTCTTTAGTAAAACAAATAAATACAGACTTGGCTATCTGGTATGCATTCAGCAGCAGGGCCCTGATGAAACTGCTACTTAAATTCCTGGAGATACCCAGGCTTCTGATCTTTCTGAGACCTGTTTCTTTGGATTTACTTTTTTTCTTTTTTGCATAAAATGAAGTAGTTATGCACGAATAATTCAGAGAATTTCTTGTTCTTGAACAGATAGAGACTAAATAGCCAACAGTATATCCCATCACTCCCAAGTACTATCACAGTATCTAATTCCTATAAACAAGGGCATTCTCCTACAGGTCCACAATCAACCATCAAAATCAGGAAATTAACACTGATACCATACTACCAACTAATCTACAGATCTCATTCAAATTTTCATCAATTATCCTAACAATATGCTTTATAATAAAATGATAAAATTCAGGACCTCTTTATTATATTTACTCATATCTCTTTAGCCTTTCAATCTGGAAAAATTCTTGTTTCCTTGATGCTTTTTAAGAGTACTAGATCAATCATTTCAAGAATGTCTCTCCATTTGGGTTTGTTTCATGTTTCCTCATGTTTGTATTCAGATTATGCATTTTTGGCAGGAATAACACAGAAGTGTTAAATATCTTCTCATTGCTGGCAGTATGCAATCTCAACTTATTCATTAAAATAACGCTACCTTTGGTCACTTAAGGTCGTGTCTACCAGGTTTCTCCACTCTAATCTTTTTCCTCTTGTAATTAATAAGTATTTTGTGGGAAGATAATCTGAGACCATGTAAAAAATCCTTGTAGTGGGTTGAATGAAATATAGGTCCACCCTGAACCTGTGAATGTGACCTTATTTGGGAAAAAGATCTTTACAGGTGTAATTAGGTTAAAGATCTTAAGAGATCATCCTGGATTAGACTGGGCCCTAAATTTTGGATTTAGTGCCCTTAAAGGGAACAAGTGCCCTTAAAAGAGAAGGGGAGAAGACACAGAGAAAGGGATATAAAGATGGTGGATGGGGCTCCTGGCTGGCTCAGTCAGTGGAACACACAACTCTTGATCTCAGGGCTGTGAGTTCCAGCCCCACTTTGTGTGTACACAATGCTTTAAAACAGGGGTGCCTGGATGGCTCAGTTAAGCATCCGAATGGATTTCTGATTTCAGCTCAGGTCATGATCTCACGGTCCACAAGTTCAAGCCCCACATCAGTCTTACGCTGACAGCGTGGACTCTGCTTCGGATGTTCTCTCTCCCTCAATCTGGCCCTCCCCACAGTGTGTACGCCCTCTCTCCCTGTCCCCTCTCTTTCTCTTTCTCAAATAAATAAACCTAAAAAAAAAAAAAAAAAAAAAGTTGCTTAAAAATAAAATCTTAAAAAAAAAAAAAAGACGGTGGCAACTAGGTGATAAATCTACAAGCCAAGAAATGCCAAGGATTGCTGGAAGCCACCAGAAGCTAAGAGAGAGCATGGAAGAGATTCTCCCTCAGAGCTTCCAAAACAGAGGCTAACACCTTGATTTCAGATGTCAGACCTCCAGAACCATAAAAGAGTAAATTTCTGTTATGTTAAGCTACTCAATTCATGCTAATTTATTATAACACCTTTAAGAAACTAATATAATTCTGTTCCTCAAATTTTCACCCACTAGTTTTAGCATTCACTTATGTCTCCTGATTGAATCATTATTATGATGGTTACTAAACATGATTCTCTATCATTCCTGCTACATTTATTAGTGGCCTTTCTACTGTAAAGCCTTACACATTTGTAATAGCCAAAACTGAAGACAACCCAAATGTCCATCAGTAGGTGAATGGATAAACAAATTGTGGTGTATCTACACAATGGAATGCTACTCAGTAATAAAAAGGAATGAACTACTGATATATGCCAAAACATGTGGTAACAGAAATTATCTAATACTGATCGAAAGAAATGATTGACAAAAATAGAAAAAATCTAGTACTGGATAAATATGGCAAACTCTTTCGAACATGTGATGTGTGAGAAGGTGAAGGTCCTTGAAAGTAAAAACAGAAATACCAAACCAAAACAAAGATACAGGTTTAAAATTCTCTGATTTAAGAGAACTCTTCTTCAAATTTAATTCTATCACACTTTCCCTGATCTTTCCTTCTATCCCTCCCATTCTCTTTCAGTGTTGGTCTCATTTCTAAATTTAAGGAAAATGAAAACTATCTGCCAAACCTATTCTTCAGCAGCACCTAGGTGGCTCAGTCAGTTGTGCATCAGATTCTTGATTTAGGCTCAGGTCATGATCTCACAGTTTATGAGTTCAAGCCCGGCGTCAGGCTCTGTTCTGACAGCTCAGATCTGGAGACTGCTTTGGATTCTGTGCCTCTGTCTCTCTCTCTCTCTCTCTCTAAAATGCCCCCCCCCCCAAAAATAAACATTAAAAAAAAATTGTTAAAGCACAAACTTTAAAACATTATTTCTTAGAAGGCGAGCACAACACAAGAATAACGCATACATGTGAATACACATAAATTAGGTACGTATTATAACTTGGGAACAAAGAGTAAAGAAAATAAGAAAATAATATGAAAAAAAATGACTTTAATTCCATTTCTAGGGTTTCTACCCAAAAGAAATGAAAACAGAATCAAACAACCTATGTTCACAGCAGCATTATCCATGCTAGCCAAAAGGTGGATACAACCCAAATGTCTATCAACAGATGAATGGATAGACAAAATGTCATATATACACAGGATAGAATATTATTCACCATTAAAAAGGAAAAAATCCTGATACATGGCTATAATCTGGATGAACCTTAAAGACATTATGCTAAGTGAGATAAGACACAAAAAGACAAATATTACATGATTCTACTTATACGGGGTACCTAGAATAGGTAAATTCATAGTGACACTAAGTAAAACAGACGTTACCAGGGGCTAGGGATGAGGGTAATAGGGAATTACTGTTTAATGATTACAGTTTCTGTATGGGAGGATGAACAAATTCTGAAAATGGACAATAGTGATGGTTGCACAATACTGTGAGTATACTGAACTGTATACATAAAATTGGCTAAAATGGTAAATCTTGTATGTATTTTACCACAATTTTTTAAATGGGAAAAATTTTTGTATTAAAAAATAGAAGTAAAAAATCCAATTTAATCATTTCACCCACAGAAATTCAACTAAACTAGCAGCTACTTTAAGCAAGAAATCAGCTCTAAGAGATTAATTATGAAGTATGTAAGGCATCCCCAACCAAAAGACCTCAAAATTTACCTGAAAGACCGAAAAAAACATAATGGTCACCTCACAATTGTCTGTGTGATCTTTACCGGGATTTCACAAAGCCAAACTCTTTTCATAATAATTCTAAGAGCTTATTTGCCCTTTTCACTGTGTTGACATTTGAACTGATGGTTCAAAAGCAGTGGTTTGTAAAACTGCTGGTGCCTGCACGGGGTGTTGTATGGAAACCAATTTGACAGTAAATTTCATATATTAAAAAATAAAAAAAATAAAAAAAATAAATAAATAAAAAAAAACTGCTGGTGCCTTAGCAGGAATCAAGGCAGTGACACCAAACTGAATTAGTAGTCTCTGTATTCTCCATAGCCACCCACTTACAGTTAAAAAAAAAAAACAACAAGCGGGGGGGGGGAACCAAACCAGTTTTACTTAATGTCCTTGATGTCGCAATAAAAAATTAATTTTATTAAGCCTCCACCCATGAACACATGTCTTTTTATATTCTGTAGAGAAAGGGAAGTACATACAACAGGCTTCTGTTGCATATTATGCCTGTCTAGAGGAAAAGTACCTTTGACTCTGTGAGTTATGAAATGATCTAGCCCATTTTTCACGGACCATCATTTTTACTTGCAAGACTGATAAACTATATTAACAACACTTGGGCATTTGACATACATTTTCTTCAAAATGAACAAAGTGAAGGGTGCCTGGGTGACCCAGTTGGTTAAACGTCGGACTAATGATTTCTGCTCAGGTCACGATCTCACGGTTCGTGAGTTCAAGCCCCATATCAGGCTCTGCACTGACAGCATGGAGCCTGCTTGGGATTCTCTCTCTGCCCCTTCCCCATGCATGTGCCCAAGCACACTCTTTCTCAAATAAAATAAACTTAAAAAAATAATAAACAAGGGGCACCTGGGTGGCTCAGTCGGTTGAGCATCCAACTTCAGCTCAGGTCATGATCTCACAGCTGGTGAGTTGGAGCCCTGCATTGGGCTCTGTGTTGATAGCTCAGAGCCTGGAGCCTTCTTCATATTCTGCGTCTCCCTCTCTTTCTCTCTGCCCTTCCCCGCTTGTGCTCTCTGTCTCACTTAAAAATAAATTTAAAAACATTAAAAAATAAATAAAAAGTAAACAATATGTACAAAGTGAGCTCTTGACTTCAAGAAAAACAACTGGCAGTATTTGTTGCCAGTGATAAACTTTTTCTTTTTTTTTGAGAAAGCAAGAGAGCACAAGTGGGGGAGGGGGAGAGAGAGAGAGAAAGAGAGAATTCCAAGCAGGCTCTGCTCTGTCAGCGCAGAGCCCAATTTGGGGCTCAAACTCATGAACCGTGAGATCATGATCTGGGCCAAAATCAAGAGTTGGACGCTTAACTAACTGAGCCACCCAGGTGCCCTGCCAGTGATGAATTTCTAATTGCTGCTTAAAAACTCACATTTTGGAAAATGTGTATTCACTACAGTGAACTTGATAGCTTCCCAATCTTAAGACTTTTCTGATGAGATCAGGAATATTAACAAATGTGATATTTTCATATTGCATAATAAAATGTCAATATTTCGAAAATCGGCATAATTCAGTGATTATTTCCCAAATGACTAATATACCATGTCATAAATTACACATGGGTAATGATTCATGATTCATTCAAAGTGCAAGGCAGACCAATCAATCAGGTTTCGGATTCCATTTTTACCAACCTTAAGAAACTATCACTTTGGTGTAGGATATCCACAATTATCTGAAAACACCACTAAACTATTCCTCCCTTATCCTATTATATATGTGAGGTTGCCTTTTCTTTATATACTTCAACCAGAAAACCCAACACAATATACTGAATGCAGAAACAGATATGAGAATATTTATTTCAGTATTTCTTATTTCAGAAAAAAGCATTTTCACTTAAATTATATATTGGGGTGCCTGGATGGCTCAGTCAGTTAAGCCTCCCAGGTCATGATCTCATGGTTCATGAGTTCAAGCCCCACATCGGGCTCTGTGCTGACAGCTCAGAGCCTCCAGCCTGCTTCAGATCCTGTCCCTCCTTCTCTCTTTGTCCCTCCCCCGCTCACACTCTGTCTCTCAAAAATGAATAAATGTTAAAAAAAATTTTAATTATATATTAATAATGACTATTTATTGAATAATGAATATGATGAATTATGAATAAGTTCATTTAAATGTATTAACATACATTTGATTTACTTTTAATAGGTTAATAAGTATTTTTAAATGTTCTCAGTTTTAATTTCTCACAGTGCAAATATAATGGATGTAGTCCACATAAACAAAAGCTCTTCAGGGTCCTCAATCATTTAAGAGTAAAAAGGGTTCTGAGAGCAGAAAGTTTGAGAACCACTGCTATAACCTAGGGAGCACTACAAAAGTAGAAACAAAGGATGCTTAATTCCAAAAGAAACAGAAACTTTCACAGAAGAAAACATATTGACTTAGAAACTTAGAGGAGTTTATTTTTCAGTTTTCTTTTTTGGGGGCGAATTCAAGAAAATGGAGTATTTCAATGTGCTCTGGGACGGTGAAAAGACTAATGTAATAGAAATGCGGGTAACAAATAAAATTGAATAAAGAGTCTAAAGTTGGACTGGGAAGGGCTTACCCTATAAATTATAAACGCAGTTCATTTATATAGAAAATGAGGGGCTATCCATGAATTTGGGACTGAAGAACAATTTTTTTCTAACAACCTTTATCTCCTGGGTGTGCCTGGGTGGCTCAGTCGGTTAAGCATCTGACTTTTGATTTCCACTCAGTTCATGATCTCACAGTTCATGAGTTTGAGCTAACAGCGCATAGCCTGTTTGAGATTCTCTCTCTCCCTCTCTCTGTCCCTCCTCTGCTTGTTTCTCTCTCTCAAAATAAATAAACTTAAAAAAAAATCTGCAACTCCTGTGTCAAGACTTTCATATACTCAGCATATTCCTTTTTTTTAGGTTCATTTATTTTGAGAGACAGAGAGGGAATTAGTGGGGGAGGGGAAGAAAGAGACAGGAACCTAGGATCCAAAGCAAGCTCTGTGTTGACAGCAGAGACCTGAATGCAGGGTCTGGAACTCAAAAACAGCAAGATCGTGACCTGAGCCGAAGTTGGACACTTAACCTACTGAGCAACCCAGGCAACTTAACCTACTGAGCAACCCAGGCACCCCAATATTTTTTTTTTCAAGTTTTGAGTACAAGGCTTAGCTGTGGAACAAAGCAAACTTTAACATCCGTTTGGTGTATAAGGCTCTAAACTATGCCTCATAAGAGTGAAAGTCTGATTTAAAAAGTATGTGTATGTCAAAAAACATACACATTCACATTTGACAGCATGGTCCCTGCCTTATTAAAAAAATGCTCAAGTAACAAGGTTTATACTTTATACTTTTAGTTCAAATATATGGCACACTCATGCTGCTCCAAGTGTACTGCAAAATAAATAGGCCTCTAAATACTTCTTTGTGTCTAATCTTCCTCTATCTTGATGTCCACTCCTAGTTGCCCTGTAGGCAATGAAATGACATATTTCTGGAATATACTGCAGCGCTTTCCAGCTCTGCTCTGCCTACACGAAAACAAAACAAATAATAGGGGCCTCTGGGATTGGATGGGAAACGCCTCTGACAGGAGGACTGGCTGTTCTATGAGTCAATCAAACAATTCTTGGCAGAAAGCCAGACAAACAGAAAACAGACTTTGAAAGAAGCTAGTCTACAACTCTGACAATACCTTATAAAAACTGTTCTTTATTTGACCAATTTTTACACTCTTCTATCCCCCTGTCCCGCTGCCGAAAATAAAGCAATATTATGCTACTACAAACAAGAGAATTTTTTAAATGACAGAGGTTATTATCCTCTCTCTAAAAAAAGGCTCATGCCATTCATTCGGAGTAATGGATAAGCACCTATAACTCTGTATAACACATGTTGGGTACAGAAACAATGGCTGCTTTAGAAAACATTTAAAGCTTAGAGGAAACTACAACTCTGCTGAATTTTTAAAAATAAACCTATTTCCTTTTAGCATATCAGTAATTTCTCCTGTTACTTTGACCGGCAGTTACAACTTTTAAGTAGTAAAAGTGAGAACTGGTGAGAATTATCTGATGGCTTAGCTAAGGCAACTATTAAAAAAAAAAAAAAAAAGTATACTTTTAAAAAGCCCTAGTCGAATTTAACACACACGCCTAAGGCGGGGCCAGTTTGAGACATAGCAATGCATTCCCCGCTTTTTTTTTTTTTTCCCATAAGCAGTATAAGCATAAAGATCTTTAAAACATTTGATGATAAGCAACCGAATTCCTCCCAAGACTTAACTCGTTGGATAATTACATTTAACCTTATTAAATTAGTCTGCAGTATACTTCAACTACCAACCACCCGGGGTCAATTTGGTGAACCGACACCACCGGTAGGAGGCAACCGACAGGGACAAGTCCTTCCAGAGCAAAATTATGACAGATTCTTGGGAAGCACTCTCATTTTTGCCGTCTCCCGCTTCCTTTGCGCGTGGCCCAGGTAACAACGTATTTTCAGTTCATCTTTTGGCCAAAATCTGGCGCCAGGTTTCAAACACATTTCCGCAGGCTGCCACCAAAGTGACGCTGGGAGAGGACCGCTTCCCTGGGTCCTTGGAAGGTGGAAATTAAGCGCGGGCCGACTGCGGGGAGACAGCGATCCGATCTTTCCCAAAGCCACTTCGCCCGACCCTCCACCCTCGAAAGCGCTATTCAACCTAGGAGAGACTTCACTTACAACCAAGGTGCACTTTGTAGCGATCTGGGTGCCGGGGGCCCACTCGGGGCTGGCGCTCTTATAAGAGCCCTCAACTGCACGAAGAAGAGACAAACAAGCCAGCGAACTTACCCAGTTTCTTCCACATGGCGAGGTGACAAGCTAGGAAGCCTTTGCGGATGGCAGCGCAAACCTTCGCCGGCTCGGACGAGGTGAATCCCTTCTGCTTCTTGATGAAACCCCACAAATGCTCCCGGGCAAACTGTGCCGCCTCCCGCCCGCCGTGACCGTCGCACACGGCGAAAAATGCCACTGAGGAACGGCGGCGGCAGCAGCGACCGGGAGTTGGTGAGGCCGCGGAGTCCGGGGGAGGGTCGCGAGCTTCTCGGGCTGCCGCCGCCGGGCCTCTCCCCAAGACTTCGCTGCCAGCAAGAGTCGACGGTGACCGCTGCGGAGGCGACGGCTGAGAGAGCGACCGCCGCGTCGGGGACTTTTCTTCAGCCGTCGGCTCGGGCTCCACCACGATCTGAGTAACGTCCTCCATGTACTTCCTCCCGCCCTGGTCGGAGAAGACGCTCACTCCTAGCGAGTACAGCCCCGCCATGGCCGGCTGGCCGGGATCCCGCCGGTCCCACGCAGCCCGCCGAATCTGGCGGCGGGAGACACACTCCGCGCCCGCCGGCCAACTATTGTTTACCTTCGACGACGCCGAGAGGGGGGAGGAGGCGGTCCCGGAGGGGGGGGCACGCGATGTTGGGACTTGTCCGCGAGAGCTGGGCCCGGGCTCTAGGGCGAGAGGAGCCGAGCAGCTGCGCCTGCGCAATGCGCTTCCCCGCCTGCCCGCGCCCACCACACAAATCAGACGTTCTCCTTGGCTGTCGTCATTCGGCTCTCTGGGCCTGACCAATCCGGAGTCGGGTTGGGGCAAACCCGCCCCCAACCCTCGCTCCTACCGGCAACGGCCGAGCTTCATCCTCCGTGCGCGGGCACTGGGCCCGCGCGCTGCCCTGCCGGGCTTTCCGCTCTGCCGTGGGTGTTGTCGCCTCCGGGTTTTCGTCGGATGCTGAGCACTTGTACAGCTTGGGCTGTCACCTTTATTGCTCAGTCGCCGGGATCGTAATGCAGCCCACTGCGTTCCGCCGCTCGCCTGAGTGGGAAGCCGCGTAGGCTCGGGCCTCCCACGAGCGGAGAATCTGGGAAGGGGAAACCTTTCATTCGTTGAAGTGAAATGGCGGGAAACCCCACTTAGGAAGGTAGTTGTGAAAAGGCTGGAAAAAGTGTGGCACTCTTGAACTGGATTTGGGTGGGATGTATCCGACTGGTAGGGATCCAGTTTGTGTTAAGGAAACGGGAAATTTCCACCATCCGCTGCAGTTTTGTTTCACATAACTAGTATGTAGGAGACTTAAAAGGGTTATATTTTAACTAATTTTAAACATCTTTTCAGCTTTTGTTAAACCTAGTACTTTTCCCAACGAGCCCTGGGTACAGTATTGTACTCCTTTGGTGGTACCACTTCAAGTTATCACTTGGGAATAGCTTACGAAAATTGCCAAGCACTCAGTGCTCTAACAATTGGGTTAGCTTTCCACCCCCTTTGCCCAATAGGTTGTATTCTAAACACTGAAACCTTTGCACGGATTTCCACAAATGAAACCTCAGAGTAGGCAGGTTATATGTTCTTAGCTGCAAACTTTCTTGAAGTGAACCCGTTTAAAGTTCCCTTTTTCCAGTTTTAGCACTTCATCAATTCTCCCGTGTGCCCTTTGCTGTAGGGCTTTCCAGAGTCTCAAATGGAATTCTACTAGTACAGAAATAGGAGTAGGGAAAATGTTCATTCAAACAATTGGCACCAAAAAAAAAAAAAAAAAAAGTTGGCTCAAGAAGTACAAATAGGAGAAAAAAAAACTCCTTGTACTACTACTACTAATAATAACCAAATCAGGGGGCGCCTGGGTGGCCCAGTTGGTTGTGTCTGACTTCAGCTCAGGTCATAATATCTTGGTTTATAAGTTCCAGCCCTGCATGGGGCTAACTGCTGTCATCACAGAGCCTGCTTTGGATCCTCTGCAACCCCAGTTGCGTTCTGTCTCAAAATAAGTAAACTTAAAAACAAACAAAAAAGCTCAAAATGTAGAAAATCTGAGTTACATAAAATTACAATTAAAAGTGTAATCAGAGATGACCCTATACACCAAAATACACTAGACCAGATAGTTTCAGAGTGTGAAAATACTTGGAAAAATACCAGCTTGTTTTGAAAGATAATCAAATCCTGTAACCAAATCAATCAGGAGGACTGGGTGGCTCAGTGGTTGAGTGTTCACTTTTGATTTCCACTCAGGTCATGATCCCAGGATCATGGGATCAAGCCCCTTGTGGGGCTCCTTCCTGAGCATGGAGCCTGCTTATGAATCTCTCTCTCTCTCTCTCTCTCCCCCTCTCTTGCCCTCCTTTCCCTCCCTCTTCCTCTTTCCCCCACTCTAGCTCTCTCTCTCTAAAAATAAAAAACAAACAAGAAACCTAATAATCATAACACCAGAAGAAAATCTATAGAGTATTTTATAACTGTAAATGCAAAAATCCTAAATGAAAAATTAGCAGTTCTAACCCAATAGCCTGCATACCTTGAGACCTGCAAGAGAAAACAGTTTGTGTAGCTTTATATTATTCATCTTAAACAGTTTACCCACCTTCCCTCCCTCCCTAGAGATTACAAAAAAGATAATTCCCTTGAGCTTTATAATCCTTTTCACTCATTCACAACCAGTAGCCTCCAGGTCATACACCATTACCCTGATTAGCATCTCCATGCTACCCACTACTTCCATTAATCTGATTCAGCGTCCACTTTTCACCAACCATTCTAACCATTTCACTCCACACTTTAGATTTCAACATCTGCTAACAGTCATTTCCCCTTTATTCTTCACCTCTTCTCTAAATGTTCCCATCAACTTCCTGTTCCAACTGAAAACTGGTTTATCACCTGGCAAAATTACCTCTCTTGCAACTTTCCAAGTAGAGGAGATTGTTTTACTTCTCACATTTTTTTTTTTATCTTCAAACCTGCTCTTCACGTTCCTCCAAATCATTTCTCTTTTTCCTTCAAAAACCCAAGCTTTTTTAAAGTACTGCCAACTGCTACTACACCAAGATGTCATCACCCTAGTAACTCCCTCTTCATTTGTTCATGGCTCATTGTCTTCCTTTCTTCCACTATTTTTGTCACTTCTCGGCCACTTTTTCAAAATGTAATCCACATTTTCCATCCAACACCCTGTCTTCTCAGTTGCAAATTCTCCTCTTCATGAAGTGGTCTTGATACTGTTAAAAGCAAACCCTCCATTTGTGTTCCAGATCCTTTCTTCTCTCTCCTTCCCCAGAGCTTTGCTCCACCAATTATCCTTTCTTGCTCCTACCTCATAAGTTTTTCCTCTTCTACTGGGTCATTTCCATCTGTACACAGACATGTTCTGGTTTCTATTTTAACTAAAAACAACAGGGGCACCTGGGTGGCTTAGTTGGTTAAGCCTCTGGCTTTGGCTCAGGTCATGATCTCATGGTTCATGAGTTTAAGCCCTGCATCCAGCTCTCTACTGTCGGCTTGGACCCCACTTCAGGTCCTCTGCCTCTCTCTCTGCCCCTCCCCTGCTTTCACCTGCTCTCTCTCCCAAAAATAAACACTTAAAAAAGCAACAACAAAAAACTACCTACCTTGACCCCTTACACTACCCCATGTCTCTGCTCCCCTCACAGGAAGATTCTTTGAAAGATTTGTCTCGGGGCGCCTGGGTGGCTCAGTCGGTTAAGCGTCTGACTTCAGCTCAGGTCACGATCTCACAGTCTGTGAGTTCTAGCCCCGCGTCGGGCTCTGTGCTAATGGCTCAGAGCCTGGAGCCTGTTTCAGATTCTGTGTCTCCCTCTCTCTCTCTGACCCTCCCCTGTTCATCCTCTGTCTCTCTCTGTCTCAAAAGTAAATAAACGTTAAAAAAAAAAAATTAAAAAAAAAAAAGAAAGATTTGTCTCTAATATTCTACATTTAATTCCTACTTCATAATTTCTCCTTAATCTATTCCAAACAAGCAACCATACCCATTGTTCTTTTAAGACTTTTTGTGACATAACCAGACCTCTCTATTTCCAAAGCTAAGAATGATTTTTCTGTTACTGACTCTGCTCCAAATGAAGAAGCAAATGAAACCACTGTTTCCTTCTTGAAACTTAGTAGCAAGTCAAACCAATGCTTCTTTCTTAAAACTTCTCTTGGTTGAAAAGAAACCACACTATGCTGGTTTTCTTCCTACCTGATTCACAAACCACCCTTTCTCATTTTCATTTGCTGATTTCTCCCCAGCCAGACCTTAAGTTGCTGGGGAGAGTCCAGGGCTTGGTCCTGGGCTCTTTTCTGTTCCTATACACTCCCCCTAGGTAACAGCATCCAGGACCATAGCTCTCCTCCCTCAGTCTTATCCACATCGGTAAGCATCACCATCCACCATGCTATTCAAGTCAAAAAAACAAAAACAAAAACAAAACAAAAAAACCAAACCTAGGAGTTTTTTTATTCTTTCTTTCATTCTCTTCCCCCCACTCCATCTCCCTACCAATTTCCAATCCTTCTAATTCATCAGCAAATCCTTTTGACTAAATCTCCAAGATCAATACTGAATCCACCACTTCTCACTCCCTCCACCACTGCCATCCCAGTTTAAGTCACTATTACCTCTCACCTGGGTCACTACATCAGTCTCCTCGCAAAGTCTCATTTCTTTCACTCTTGACCCTGGCATTCCTTTTTCCACTGGCTACTATCGTGATCTTTCAAAACCGTAAATCAGGTCAAGTCATTCTGCGACTCACTACGCTCCATGACTTCCTCTCACATTTAAAATAATATGTATGGGGGTGGGAAGATAGACAAAATAAGTGAAGGATTAAGAGGTACAATATTCCAGTTGTAAAATGAATAAGAGGGGGAGGTAATGTACAGCATAGGAAATATAATCAATAATATTGTAACAACTTTGTATGGTGACAGATGGTAGCTAGATTTTGTGGTGACCATTTCATAATGCATATAAATTTCTAACCAACTATGTTGTACACCTGAAACTAATACGATATTGTATGTCAATTATTCTTTAATAAAAAATAATAAAGTAAAATAACATTACTTCATAATAGTTTTCTCCTTCCCCACTACACTCCAGCCTCACTGGCCTTCTTTCTGTTCCTTGAACCAGCCAATCTATTTAACAGTCCTAGGACTTTCTGCATTTAGCTGTTCCCTCCCCATAGAATGCCTGCGGGGGAGCCTAGGTGGCTCAGTCAGTCAAGCAACTGAGTCTTGATTTCGGCTCAGGTCATGATCTCAGTTTCATGAGTTCTAGCACCACATCAGGAAGACAGTGCAGAATCTGCTTGGGATTCTCCCCCTCTCTCTGCCCCTACCCCCACTCACGCTGTCTCTGTCTCTCTCAAAATAAATAAATAAACTTGTAAATAAAGAATTATAAATAAAGAATGCTTGCCTCACCTCTAGTAGCTTAACAAGGCTGGATTCTTCATGCTATTCAGACCTCAGTCTAAATATTAAGGGACTTTCCTGGCTATCCAGTCTAAAGTAGCCACCCAGTATTTCTACCACATTACGCACGGTGTCTCTCTGCCCAGTCGGATGGCGGCCCCCAAATGTGAGGCGATGATTGGGTGGAAGATGGTGGCATGGACGGTGAAAGGGCTCACCCAAAGCACAACAAAAAAGAAGTTTGTTGAATACACCGCAAGGGATGGGTAGGCAGGACTGCAAAGCAGAGACTGTCCGCAAGGAGGCAGTGGGTGGAGGTTGTATTTAAAGCAAGAAGGTGAGGAGACAAGGGCACATATGAAATTTTCCCCTTTTTGGTAACTGCCTGGATATAAATAGCCCATTGGTGAGCTAGGGCTTATAGATATTTTGATGTGGGCCGCCTGATGGGCCTGTGTATTCAGCCAAGTGGTCGCTAGGGGCCCTTTTGCCTTGATCAAGTTGCCATTGCTCAAGCCTGTTTTCTTTTCTTTTCTTTTTTTTTTTTCTTAACGTAATTTATTGTCAAGTTAACATACAGTGTATACCATGTGCTCTTGGTTTTGGGGTTAGATTTCCGTGATTCATTGCTTACATACAACACCCAGCACTTATCCCAACAAGTGCCCTCCTCAAGGCCCATTGCCCATTTTCCCCTTTCCCCCACCCCCTCCACCAACCCTCAGTTTGTTCTCTGTATTTAAGAGTCTCTTACAGTTTGCCTCCTTCCCTCTCTGTTTGTAACTATTTTTTTCCCCTTCCCACCCGCCATGGTCTTCTGTTAAGTTTCTCAAGTTCTATATATGAGTGAAAACATAGGATATCTGTCTTTCTCTGACTGACTTATTTCACTAAGCATAATACCCTCCTGTTCCATCCACATTGCTGTAAATGGCAGGATTTAATTCTTTTTCATTGCCAAGTAGTATTCCATTGTGTATATAAACCACATCTTCTTTATCCATTCATCAGTTGATGGACATTTGGGCTCTTTCTATAATTTTGCTCTTGTTGAAAGCAGTCAGGCCTGTTTTTTAAAAGTGGCCTCTAGCACTTGCTTGGGCAGCACATATACTAAAATTGGAACAATACAGAGAAGATTAGCATGGTCCCTGCGCAAGGATAACACGCAAATTCGTGAAGCATTTCATATTTAAAGAAAAAGCAACTTCTATGATAACCCTACTTAAATTCTCTGCAGAGGACTTCTTACTACCTGATCTTTTAAAAATATATTTATTTTGGGGTGCCTGGGTGGCTCAGTCAGTTGAGCTTCTGACTTCGGCTCAGGTCATGATCTCGCGGTCTGTGAGTTTGAGCCCCGCATCGGGCTCTGTGCTGACAGCTCAGAGCCTGGAGCCTGTTTCAGATTCTGTGTCTTCCTTGCTCTCTGCCCCTCCCCCACTCATGCTCTGTCTCTCTCTCTCTCTCTCTCTCTGTCAAAAATAAACTTTTAAAAAATTAAATCAATAAATATATTTATTTTATTTTATTTTATTTTATTTTATTTTATTTTATTTTATGTTTATTCATTTTCGAGAGAGGGAGAGAGAGGGGGGAGGGAAGGGCAGAGAGCGAGGGAGACATAGAATCTGAAGCAGGCTCCAGACTCTGAGCTGTCAGCACAGAGACCTAATCGGGGCTTGAACTCACAAACCACGAGATCATGACTTGAGCCAAAGTCAGTCGCTTAACCATCAGAGTCAACAAGCACCCCTGTATTCTTTTTATTTTTTATTTATTTAATTTTTAAATATTTATTTATTTATTTATTTTTGAGAGAGAGAGAGAGAGAGAGACAGATTGTGAGCAGAGTGCAAGCAGGGGAGGAACGGAGAGAGAGGGAAACACAGAATCTGAAGCAGGCTCTTGGAGCTTTCAGCATAGAGCCCCACGTGGGGCTCAAACTCACAAATAGAGAGTTCATGACCTGAGCCAAAGTCAGATGCTTAACTGACTGAGCCACCCAGGTGCTCCTATATTTGTTTTATCTGAGAGAGAGAGAGAGAGAGAGAGAGAGAGAGAGAATCTTAACCAGGCTCTAAGGTCAGTACAAAGCCCAAGGCGGGACTCGATCCAACGATCTTGGGCTCATGACCTGAGCTGAAATCAAGAGCTGGATGCTCTACTGACTGAGCCAGCCAGGCACCCCTCTGATCTTTTTTACTTATTTGTTTATTGACTATCTTATTCAATTAGAATATAGGCTCCATGGAAACAGGGAACTTGTCTTGTTCATCTCTATATTCCCTGAACCTAACACAAAAAGTTGTTCTGTGAATTCGTTCATTCATTCCGGAAGAAATGTGTAAAATTGTTATGAAGAAAACCATGAAATTTTTTTGTTATAAAGGAAAAAATAAATCTCTGAATAAATGGGAAAATATATCACATTCCTGGATGAGAAACTTGTTTATTCCAAATGAATCTAAAATTTATCATCATTTGGGGCGCCTGGGTGGCGCAGTCGGTTAAGCATCCGACTTCAGCCAGGTCACGA